>NC_046299.1:2912500-3160000 GCF_004115265.2 Rhinolophus ferrumequinum
CCCAGAAATCCAGTTGCCTAAGTCAACTGCTAAATTTTTAAAAAGTGAAATACAATATGTGGGACTGTTCCCCCCAGCCCCCAGCATCTCAAACATCCCTCTCCTTTAAAAATCTCCCGAGTGCTCAGCTATACTAGTTATTACCAATTGAATTTTCAATAGCCAACTTTCCAAGCCCTAACTTTGACAAATTTTATTTCACATTTGTCAAAGGAAATAAAGCTGACAGCATTACAGGGGCTGTGTACTAAAAGTGGTATCTCAATTCGAAGTCTGTCCAACCTTTCCTTCCCTCGGGGGGTATTAAATCTGGACCCAATTCACAGCTTTGTTTGAACACTATATTTTGCCTTTTCTTTGCACCTTTGATATTTATTTCAGTGTTAAATCTATTCTTCCCTTCATCTATTACCCTGTTTTATTTCTGTTTTTGAGAACCTATATTTTTGCTAATAAATATTCACTACAGCATTTCATCCTGTACTTAATATGCTCAGTGCATGTTTTCTGTGCTAACGTCCCAACAGATTGAGTGGACATTCCACTGTTGCAGCACAGTCATAAAATTCAGGAACTTATAAAACCCACCTTTCCCCTCCCACCATCGCTTTGCTACAGTAGATTTTCCGCCCGCTCCTCCCCCCACTGGCTTTAGCAGCCCTGAGCAGAGCCACAGCTCCCCCCTGTGGCCTCCTGGGGGCATGGCTTCGCCCACTCCCACCGCTGCCTCCTCCTTCCCGTTTGGTCCTGGCTACTGCATTTTCCTTGGGCCACACGTCAAACCTGGGTGGCAGGCCTGGCTTCAGGAGCTGGTAGGTAGGTGAAAGAGAAGGCGGTCACGGAAAAAAATGCCCTCTAAACAGAAGCCCCCATGCATCGCTGCTCACGTAAACCATTAGCGACTGTTGCTAGCCCTTGCTTTTGCCCTCGTGGTCCCTAAGGCGCACATGGACACCAGGATTTCTAACGGTGGGGTGGGGATGTGGGCGCCGCGGTGGAGCTCGGAGCCCCGCAGACCTCCACGCGCGGATGTACACTGTGGTCTCCCGTAGGCTGCTTCGGGAAAATCCCACACAGATTCGTGCCCCATTCGGGGGAATGCTGAGTTTAAGAGAAACACTCTTCACTTGGACTAAGGTAGAATTCTAGGGAACTTAAAAAAAAACACAAAACTTAACATATGACAGCGACTCAGCTGGAACCCTGGAACACATACAATACGGGTCTTTGATGTTCCCCATCCCATTAAGTAACAAAGACCGCAGGACTTCAGATATGTACTAGATAGGCCGCGTCTGATCACAGTAAAAGGCTGCGCCCCATTCCGGACTGCGGACTGCATCTTTGCTTTTTCTTCCCCTCCCCCCACACACCCACCCACCCGAAAGAAGAGGCTCTTTGAAGTATGTGTGATTCTTTTAATTAGATCATTACTGCTATTGTGCTGTTTACTCCAGTATAATCTCTTATGAATAGCATGGGGCTTTTTAACAGTAGTTGTTCGGCGGCCCCTGGTATCATTTGGGGAAATACATTAAAATGGTTAAATCTGAATAATAAATATGGCTGCTTTTACACACACACACACACACACACACACACACACACACAAACTGCTTGAAATCACTTTTGAAAAATATCACCATTTCTTGCTACTTAGGAAATGCGCTAACGTGAGAGCTTGCACACACACTGCATTACGCATGTAAATGCATGCGGTCCGCAGAGAAACCTGGTGCAGAGCGTCTGTCTGTGTTTGAAAACGTAGGAAAGTTTTCACAGCAATAATGTGAACGATTTGAAAGGAAACACTTGGATCTGCAGCTTGATCCCAATCTAGCAAGCAGAACCACTGAGATGCCCCTTTCTCTGTTGCTGAAGGTCTTTTCTTTTGCATTTTTTTTCTTTCTTCCTGTTACCGATAGTCTAGCTATTATACCCTTCTTGTGTGCGTGTTTTATTTTTATTTTATTTATTTGTTTTTTATTGTGCACTCTTAACCTCAGTTTGATGAATCTGGGACGTCTATGGGTTTGGCAGTGGTCAATTGACTGCCTAGTAGTATCGCCTGAGTGCTTTGTGAAAGTGCAAAGAGCACTCGGGGAGGCCTCTGACATGCTGGGTTCCTGTGCATTTCAGTGCAACTTAAGACAGTGATTTGTTTGTAAGAGTGGCTGTACATTTGAATACATCGTGGCCACCGTTTTCAAATTAATAACCATTAAAGGAAGTAAATACATTAACTGACAATTTTCAAAGACAATAATTAGTATAATTGATCTCTTCAAATACAATGTTTATGATATGAGTAATAGTGGAAAGCATGGTTTATTTGTTTCTAATGAAGGACAGCATAATTTCATTCGAGGAGACTTCAGCACTTAGGCTCAGCCAACTGGACAAGTATGAAAGAGACTGTTCTTAGTGTGTGTAATGTAACTTCCATGGCACTGCCTCTTAAAGTATGTTAAATAATAAATAACTTATTAAAACATGTTCAATGTAATAATGGCCTTTTTCACGAATTGTTGTAAAAGAGATTAGAAAAGTAGGGGAAGCAGCCTTCAGGGGGGAATTACATGAATTTCTAGCAGTACAGAAGTGTAATGGTTCTATATTTTTTAAACGTGTCTGTACTCCATTCATAGTCATTTAAGTGCTTAAATAAGCACAATAAATGTAAATAATTTACTGCTTTGCAAACAGAAAATTGGGCAGAAAAGTAATTTTGAATAGCGCGTTGGCTTGCGATCTTCGATGATTTGGGACCCTGTAAAATGCAACTGACACGGCTGTTCATTAAGCTCCCTATTACTGAGCTTCTTCACATTCATTAGCGATTAATTCAGACAGATATTTAACTTAATAAGGTAAGCAAATAAACAAAAAAAATCGCTTTCTGTGCCCTTAAGGTTTTTAGACCCCCTAATTGCTTTTGTGAACTAATTATAAAGATTAACACCTTATACTTTTCCCACTCCATTTCGTCTTGCAAAAAAAAAAAAAAAAAAAAAAAAAAAACGCCACCAGGGTATTTTGAAATCCTTTAAGTGGGAAGTGGGAAAGGGTTAAGGATTTTCCTTCCAAAGACAAAATGACCACCCACCAAAAGGAGAGACTCAGGCTAAGTTGTGTGTGGATTTTTTTTAAAACATTAGCTGAGCGTAGGAGCCGTATACATCTGTGCCGAGAAAATAGAGCTTGAATGGAATTCTAAGCCAGGAAACGAAGGCTTCTGTCACACGGATAAATCAGACTTCCAGGACTGGGGGACTACGTTTTAGCTTCCTTATCATGTCTCAGGCTACAGTTTCTGAAGCAGCATGAATCAAAGATTCACTGTTTGGCTGTTACATTTAAAAGTTGATATTAACTTAAGATCATATGTAGTTATCAACACTTTGTGATTTGTGAAAAACCACTTGCAGGTCCTTTCATATTTACTGTAATAATATTATTCATAATGGAGTCATTCGGTATTCATGTGGATATAATATGTAATTCCATTGTAATTTAGCATTAATTAATGTCCACTTAATGCAACATATTATGCTATAGGAAACAATTTCTGATAAGAGACACCAGTGTAATTTAGGGATGGATCTGATTATAATTTGAATAATGATATGCATTGCTTCACGTCTCCATGCCGCTGTTCCCACTCCCACTGCCCCCTCCATGTGAGCCCGGACACACCACACACACACTCACACACACACACGTGTGCACGCACACACACTCATTGTGTGTGTGGAGCTGAATAGGTATTTGCAAAGTAAACATTAGTTTCAAGTGTTTGGAATCCCTTTCTAGATCTTTCTTGCAAATGTTGAAGCTTATCCCTCTCAGAGCCTTGTATCACCACTGCAATGCGCATGCAAACTGCTGATTCAAAGTCTCCTAAAAATATTGCTGCTGGACAGTTGTCCTTTAACATAGAGGCAATTATTTTTAAAGTGACAATTACAAAGGTACTTTAAAAATAAAAGCAAATCTATCTATCTATCTATCTATCTATCTATCTATCTATCTATCTATCTATCTATCTATCTAATCTTTTGGCCTACTCACCTATTGGGAACAAACTTAAAACTGACCCTCAGGAGAAGGGCCATCTTGGAAAGCTAAGTGGTGCTTACGTTGGAACTGGTCGGCGGCTTTGAGAAGCTGGCTGACCGCTGAGCTCCCTCCCGAATAATTCCTCAGCTTCGGATTGCTAATTGCTACTTGCTGGTCTTGTAAAAAGTCAGGAAGCTCTACCAGCACTCTGACTCAAACTTGATACCATTTTTCACTCGTTCTTGTAGCATTAGGGGATTTAAAGCCTCCTTTTCCTTTAATTCTTTTCTTTCTTTAATGGGTGACTGGATAAATTCAGTGGTAGATTTTTGTGACACTAAAACAGCAGATAAGTCTGTGATGCACTCTCGCTATGTGGTTTAAAACTCCCTCACCATATGTTTTCTCACTGGAATGCCTCGTCTTGCAAAATTACAGGAACCGAAGCTTAAAAACACAATTAGGTAGTTTAAAATGAAGTATTAAAGAAATACCGCATATATTCAGACGCCTGCGATGTTTTCTTCCTCTCTCCTTTTTTTTGGTTTTGTTTTGTTCTTGGAGTATTCAAAAAGCCTCGACTGAATTTGATTTTTATACTAATCATGCCCCATATTTTTTGGATTATGTTATATAGGCTGTGGTTAAATTATAAATGAAAGAGTGAACTACCAGACTTCTTGTCATAACAGCAGCTTTTATGTTGTTACAGAAAATGCAAAAAAAAAAAAAAAAAAAAAGGCGTTTTGCGTTGAAGGGTCCCCTCGCTTATTTTGTGTTGCTTAATGTATATAGGCAGACAAGCAAAGCAATTTGTAGAAATGTTTTTTGCAGTATTTTGAAATTACAGCACCCTCTCCGTCCTCTGAGGGGAAAAATGAAAGAAAACTAAATACACAATGCATAAATATAGCTGTATCCTAACCACTCTCTTCGCTTTCCCCTGCTTTATGCGTTCCTTCTTATGACACACACACAACGGACACACACACACAAACACAGGCACACAGAGCCTACTTCAAGTTCAATTTCTTAACCGAGTTACCAAATAAACAATTTCATATGGTGGCAACCTAAAAATCATCTTCCACAATTCCAAATGCCTTCTTTTTCAGTTCTCCTGGAAAAAAAAAAAAAAAAAAAAAAGGAAAAGGCAACAAAAAGCCAGCAGGACCAGAGTATGAAGAAAGGAATCAAGTAACGGCTTGTAATCTCTATACGTTTCTGTTTTCCCATTAAACTTATTTCAAATTCACTATACATGAAAACACAGTAAAATATTTTATAGACGTCTTGTATCACACTGCTCAAAACACTTGACTGAAAGGCCACTTTATGCCCTGATCCTAGAGGACTGGAGTTTTAAGATATAATTTATACTCGGCAAATTGATGAAATATTCCGTTTATAGGCTGTGGCCTTGTGGGTCCATTGTAACCATATCACTTAAAAGTCTCTGCCATGGTGCAGGCACGAAGAAGAATTTTCTGCGTTAAATCTACTGCCGTGCCTACCCCTTTCGTTCATTTGTTCCCCCAATTTTTGCCAACTGGAATGGGGGTGGGAGGTCTGGGAAGCCCGAGGAACCAGAATGGATTATCTCTTCACATGAAGTCATTTGTCGGGTACTTTCTAATGGGAGGTGAGATTTCAGTCTCCACTGGAGTTGCTCAGACGCTTCCCATAAAGGGCAGAGCCTATGCAAAAATCAATAGCGTAGCTTATGCCCTTCATTTGTAGATGAGTGTATTCTTGAATGTCTGAAAGAATATTTGATGTAGAACTTAAAACAGCGCTGGAGAGATGTCGGAGACTTAATTGCCTTCCACTCCGCGGTGATGCCAGCCTCTGCTGAGGATGCGGGTTCTGAGAACACCAGCCAGCTCCTTGGGGCTCGCACGGGGGGCTCGGCTCCTGCGCTCCCCTGTAGCCAGCCTTAAGGACTCTGTGTGTGGCTTGTTTTTTGGGTTTTGTTTTTTGACTTTTTTTGGATGAACTGCCTTCCCGACCCGAGATAACAAATCTTCTTTCGCAGCACTTGGTGGTGTTTCGTTAGGGGCTACCTCTGAGCAACAAGAACTGGGCCTCGCTGGCGCCTTCCACTGGTGCCTTCGCTCCTGTTACGAAGCAGGGTGTTCGGGGAAACAGCCCGCAGACATACAGCTGATTATTTCACCAAATTTGCATCTTTTCAACAGTAATGGGGATGGCTTCCACAAATGCTCCCAGGCTCTAAATAGATGTTAAGTGGTTGTTTCTAGTTCCTTCCCTCTCTGCTCCCTGAGTGCCACTCTCCATCCCACCCACTCCCAGCCTGGTGCTAAGCCTGCAGGTGGCCGAGGCTCGCCTGAGCGTGGCAGCCTGTCCCCAAGGCCAGCAGCAGGCTGGCCAGGCTTGCTGTCCTGGTGGGGCTCCTTCTGGGGAGCCAGGGCTCTGCGGCTGGGCTGCCTCCCGCTGGGTGTCCCCACCCAGGCCAGCGAGTCCTCGATGCTGGGCCACTGCACACACCAGGCCTGCAGGGTGTCCCCCGGTGGGACATCAGCCTCCTGCCGCACAGGACGGCCAGGCAGGGAGGGAGGACTTGAAGAGAGATGGGCACAGGCCTGGTGTGCCATAGGTGCCAGCAAGGTGCAGGGCAGGAAAGGGCACAGTCTCAGGGAGGGTGCATCCTGGACACACATCCAGGGCCAGACTTCCACTCCTGACTGGTAGCTGGGCTGTCCCAGAGCAAATGCTTTTTTCTAATGTGGTTTTGATTAAAGATAGGATAAAGTTTTGTGTTCTGAAACTGTAACAGATGTGTGTTCTAATTTTTTAACACCCTTCTGCCAGGCCCTGGGCCCGTCAGTTCTGCCATGACAGCCTGTCCGTCCAGTCAGCGGTGAGACCTGCTGGGCCCTGCCTGTGGCCCGGATGCGTTTAAGGCACAGATTGACACTCTCGTCCCTCAGGGACTCCTGGGGGGAGGGGCGGGGTTTCCAAGGCAGAATGTTCTGGCAAGCCTGATGGACTCTCTAGAGATGCTTGGGAGAATGGAGAAACAAAAGGTCCACAAGCAGCCCCTGGCCCCCATGGCCCCAGCACTTCTCCATCTCACAGAGGTGAGTGGGGCGGCGGACGGCACCAAGGGTGCCCCCATGCCCCTTCCTCCAGGGCCTGCCCGATTCTATACATCTTCTCTAGGGACTGGCAGTACCAGGACCTGCGTTAGCATCTGCCGGCTCTGCAGGGTGGGATGAAGATTAGGACAAGCTGGGCTTCTCCAGCGGGCGTGGCCCAGAGCCGTGTAAGTGGCCCTGGACATGGCCCCGCCCTGCCTGAGTGTCTTCCCTGCGAGGCTCACGTGTTGTCACTCGTGTGAACGTGCTTGCCCCATTTCTGCCCGGGGAGCTACAGAAAGTTCTTTCTGAACCATGCCTGGAAAAGTGCATAGTTTATTGACATAAACAATTGCATTCGGATTTTTTTCCTTTAAAGCAACACCCTAGTGTAGCAAACCTTCAGCTCCATAACGGATTAAAAGCCACAATATTCTGAATTTTCCTGCAGAGCTGATTTATAACAAAAGCCATTCTCTTAAAATACAACTTTTTCTATTTTCAGTATGTTTATACTTTAGATTTTAAAAATCTGCTAAATAAAATTGGATTTATTTTCCCTTGCTTTTTTTTTTCCCCCGTTGTCCATTGGGGTCCAAACCAAGCATAGTAGCCAACCTATTTGAAAGAATTCACAAATGGAAAACTTGAGTCAACCTTTTCCAAATGTCATGTTCATTTTGTAACATAAAACGCAAAGGTTTAACGGCATCTTTCGTTATAGAGAATCTGAAATGAGGGATTGTGTCTCAGCTTTCTCTCTGGAAGGCACACCTTGCTTTCCGTGCTTTGTCTCTTCACTGACAAGGAGAATGGTAGGGAAGAATCTAACGAGAATGTTTCCTCGTTGAAACAGCAGAGGGTCACAGGGAAGAGAAAACCAGGGGAGACAGAAGAGTCTCTAGAAACACCCCATGAGGTACTCAGCGAGACCAGCTGTGTGCTGGACCCACTGTGAAAGTCGTAGGGGAAGGAGAGAAAGTAAAGCACAAGACCTGTGAGGCTGCCCTCGTAGGTGTCTCATCAGGTTCCTGTCCCTAAGAGGTATAGCGGGGATCTGCCGTCTGAAAAGACAGCACATCATTACCACACTTTTAACACTGGCGATGGGATTCGCCTGGTCGCGCCTAAAGTTTGACTGCTAATGAACAAAGAAGTCCATGTCTTTTCTTAACTATGGATTGCAAAGGAAGGGATTGCTAATAGTCTTCAACTTTCATTAGGAAATTGTGAATGCCCCTGCCACCCCCCCACCCCCACCCCCAAATGGCCTGGCTTTCTGGGACCAGCCCTCCCTGGGGTGCCTTTGCCGTCTGTGCTTCATTTACCTGTCTTCTGTTGACTCCACCGCCAGCCCCCTTCCATCACCTTGAACAAAATGTTAGGCACAAACTTTAATAGCTTCAGGACAGTTCTTTTCATATGTGTCTTAAAATTCTCCTTTCATTTTATGTGTCAGTATATTTCCTTACACCAGAATAAAAGCCATGTCAGCAGAAAAGAACTAAAATTTAAACACACACACACACACACACACACACACACACACACACACACACAAACACCTATTCTTCTGTTCATAACAAGGTAAGATTGTTAGTTACTTTCCTATTGAGAAAGTAGATTTTGCTACCATATGAATAAAAATTAAACATATAAATAAATTTGAAATGCCCTTGGTTGATGAGTTCATTGAAGCAACAGTCACATATATATTTTATTTGTCATAGATTTTTCTTTGTTTTCTTTCTTCTTTATGCTTCTGTGAAACACGCATTCCTATATTATGGATTTCACCTGTGGGCACATGTCTGCTGATTTGTAGGTGTGCTGAGGTCAAACGGGAAAGATATCACTGTGCCAGAAAGCTTACGGGAAAGAGTTGCTACCGTGTTTCCCTGAAAATAAGACCTACCCCGAAAAAAAGCCCCAGTTAAGATTGCCAACCAGATGGACGCATTTAGTATGTTATGACGATGTTCCAGAAGAAGATGATATGACTGTATTTGAATAAATACAGATTGTTGTATGTGAAAAATAAGACATCCCCTGAAAATACTCCCTAATGTGTCTTTTGGAGCAAAAATTAATATAAGACTTGGTCTTAGTTTGGGGGAAATACGGTGTAAGATCCGGTCTTTTTCTCGGGGAAACATGGTAGGAGTAGTTTTATTTTTTCAGATGTACCGCCCCCCCCTTCTCATCTCCGTTGCAGTGTTTGGCTGACACTTCAGCACCACCATTTAACTTCTCTGGGAGCACCATTACTTGGTCCACATGCATACTCTGACCCGTGCTACTCGGAAATTTTCGAGATGAAGTCATTGCTGGTTTGAGTTACTGGAGAGACGTGAATTCGTCCAGCTGGGCTGGCTCCACAGCTGTCCCTGTGCTGGGCCCTGACGGCCACCCTCAGGGAGGAAGGGGGCTTGTGGCAAAGTACCAGAGCACTCACTGTGGGGGAGTGGGTCACAGGTCACAGAGGGTCCTTGGAACATGACCACGAGGAGTGGGAGGCAACTGTCAGGTGGGCAAGATCTTGTGAAAAGCACCTTTCTTTAGAAGTAGAATTTTAATGAAAACTCCTGGGGCGTGACCAGTTGCTCTATTATCAAGCAGGCAATAAAATGCGTACAACATGTACGAATCTGTTTACACATATGCAGGACACTGTCTGTTTTCAGCACCTCTGACTCCAAGGCCTGTTCGGCGTTCTCTGTGTCAGAACACAGTGGCCTGTGCATGTGTCCTTCGCTGTGGCAGGATGCGAGTGCCCACAGTGACTCCTTGGCTGGCACCTCCTACTTTGCAAAGCAGTTCACGGCAGGCATTCGTGGGCTCTGGCACCAGAACCTAGAGGACAGGGTGGGAGAAGAAGGACCCCTCCCCCGCAGGTCGAGCATGTCGGCGACCTCTTCGCCCACACACTTACCACATAACATCCAGATGTCCAGAAACATTTTTTGAGAACTCTATGAAATTTGATAGAATGTGAAATGTGATAGGATATGAACTCAGTGACATAAATTGTAAAACAGCCCCAAGTTCTGTATGTAAAAATGCAGCATTTTTCCCTGGAGGGTCACCCGACAGGGCTGCGCTGAGGGCCTCCCGTGGGGATCTGTGTGACCTCCAGTTGGACCCTCCTTTCTTTTCTCCAAAGCATTTTCCCTGGAGGAGGTGCCGCTTGTCCCAGTAGCTTCCTGAAGAAGGCATCTATTATTCTTTTCTACGAAACCTGAGGAGACTGGTGACTTTCCGGGGACACAGAATTCACAAATTGAGAAACGTTCCTCCAACATCCCTGCTTCTAAGACAAGGGCTTTCGTTGCTACACAACAGGAGGTGGTGTCTGGCGGCCCACACACCTGTCTAGTCTCACCTGAGCTCTCGCTCCCCTTCAGGGGAGGGAATGGGGGGAGCTAAGAGGAGGGGACGTGCTGAGCCCCTCCCTGGTCTGTGTCCCCACAAGGCTGGGTGCTCCTGGAGGGCAGGCCTAAGCTCCGTCACCATTTTTTTCTGCTGTACCAGCGGTCGAGTTAATTTTTGCTGAAGAACTGCAGATGGTCATACTCTATAAAGTTTAGAAATCCAGTGAATGCGCAAGTTTGGAGTGAAGACATTCTTTGACATTATAAATGAGTCTCTTTTATGAGAATGGACAGACATGTGATTCCCCAGGTGCGGGGGCAGGAGGCCTGTGCCTTCAGGGTCACCTGCGGTGGGTGAGCTGAACATCCTGGAGGGCTCGCTGGGGACGACTGAGGTCCCAGGGTAGCAGAGGGGCCCTCCCTGGTCCTCCTGGGAGGGCAGGCGCTTGGCAGTCCAGCCAGTACTAGGATTAAAGTGGAGACTGCCCTGGGGTCCAGTCTCAGCTCACACTAACCAGGCATCCTTCACCTGTGCCTCAGTTTCCTCACTTGTTAAAAGGAGCAGACAGGACTGTCCAGTCAAAAGTCCTCTGATTTATACACGTTAAGAAAAAAAGAAAGAAAATAAAAAAAAACAATTTGTTGCCAGTTGAAAACCATCAATGCTGATGGAGCTTTTCTCCTTCCCTGTTACATAAAAACAATGTCCTCTTTAAAAAAAAAAAAAAGAAAAATCCTATTACAAGAGTAGCAGGTGCCCATCAGAGAACTTTTTAAAACACAGATTAATTTAAAAATTATAATTACCCATATATTCACCTCCTTTTAACATTTTGGCCATTTAACCTATTTTTCTATATTTTTACCATATTGATGTTGCTCTGCGCATATAATTTTGTAGTCTATCCTTTTCCCTTAACATTCTGTCATAAACCTGCCCCTGTTTGGCATCAAAGAAGTCTTTGTGAGCAGGCCTGACAATGGTGACTGTTCTTGAAAATGGATTTAACATAATTTACTGAGCGATTCTTTATTATTGGATATTTGGGTTTTTTTCTTTACAATTAGATGCAGCCCTTTGTTGGGCATCTTTGTGTGTAAAAGCTTGCCCCACATGTATGACTTTTCTTTGGGGTGGATTTCAAAAAATATTAGTTCTGAATGAGAGGATTTGGTAGCATTGCTGCCAAAAGAATTAGCCTGATTCACCCTCATGTTCAGTGTGGAACGTTTCCTAACCTATCAAAACTAGTGGGTTCTTGCCAATAATAGTCATTGTTTAATTTGAAATCTTTTTGTTAGTTGCGGCATCAGACTTTTTTTTTTTTCCTACGACTGTGAATCATTTGATTGTTTTGTTTTTAGAGGCGTGGACCTATTAGAAATTCCAGGATTTGGTATACATGCTTATGTTTCATAATGTAACACTTGAAAAATTATTCTAATGGCCAACTGGTATTAATAGAGTTGCCAAAGTTCTCGCTTGAAAAAAAATCTTCAGAAGTAAAGAATCCAGCAAAGATTTTTTCCTTTTCTCTCTGCTTTTTTTCTTGCTTTTTGTTTCCACTAAATTGCTTCCATCTCTTCTGCTTTTGAAACAGGCATTAAGAATGCACCATTGCCCGATGACACTACAGGCAGAATAAAAAGCAACAGCATCACCCCACCTTACCAAACACATATTTCCGTTTTCCCTTAGTGGGATCACCTCATTATGACATTTACCTGGTAGCATTGTTAAACACTTCGGTGCCAAACCCCGACGAGAGAAGACTCTTAACTTTAGGGATTATCTTAACTATAAAAACCATGTGCTCTCTCACTTCAAAAGGGTGTAACATAGGAGTGACACTGCAAGTTTAAGGTGTGAAGATTGTGAGGAAAAGAATTAAGACCTTTCTGAGGTTGTTTCAAAATAAAGGTGCAAGTGATACATGCAGGGTTGCCAGTTAGGAGCCATTTGACTTCTCTCACGGTGCTTCCAGAGCTGGTTGGGTTTCTATAAAATCTTGTAACAGTGACGGATTTCTGAAATCTTATCTTGAAAATAAGTATATTCGATGCTCGTGTTACCACCGAAAGATACAAAATATGTTTTCAAGGTAGAACTAAATTGTTTTTTTAAAAGTCCCCCTTCGCTCTCTGCCCAGACCACAGTATTCTTAGCGGTAGACGCTGGTTTCAAGGGACGTTTTTCAGCTCGTTAGTGAGAAATACCGGAGTTACCATTCATTGTCCACATTCACTATTTTTCTAGGGCTGAGATATCTAAATAATAAACTAAAATATAATTATATTTGAATTGAGATCACAAATAACTTTTTTTTTTCTGTAGCTGTCACAGAGTTTCCAGAGACATCCCAGCTGACCTTGACATTGCTTTAGTTGTTGTTGGAAAACCGAATAAAGCAGGCATTTAAAGTGTTGGAACTCAAGGTTATATTGTGTTTCAAGAATCATTTTCATTTTGACTTTCTTTGTTGATATCCTACATTCTTCCCAGCCTGAGAGATTATGAAAAATGGGAGTCAGGAAGGCAAGTGATAAATGCCAATTAACTTAGAGCATAACATCCCAAACATCTTAAATTTCTCAAAGATAGATACTCATGCAGTTAATAAGTCTTATTGGCCTCAGAAGATCCAAATTGGCATCTATAAAGGAAAGGTTTCTGGTTTTCATATTATCCTATCCTAAGCAACATGCAATTATTGTCATTTTAATTTGGGGTTTTGGACATAAGTCTGTGAAGTGTTTCATATAGATGAAGTTTGCAGCTGAATAATAAATAAATGAGTTGCCAATAACTTCGAAATGGTGTAACGACACCTCCTTTCTATTGTCAATCATTTTTAGCACAAATTTCTGTTGTTGGAGTGTCATAATGAGTACATACCGACCGCGTGGAAAGCTTGAAGTTCTTGTAGTGGAATCTTAAATGAGAAGATGCCCATTTCAGCTATATTGAAGGGTTCTGGGCTTAGCGAACTTCCCGTTTTTTATAAGGGAACACACACACACACACACACGCACACGCGCATGTGCATGCACACACACGCACACACTCTTACAGCCTCATACACATACCAAGACCAAAGTAAGAAGAAAAGCAAATACAAAGCATACTATAAAATATACGAATGACCAATATATCAAAGATACACTTAACATTTTTATTTACATATATTTATATGTAACATTTTAATGAAAAATTATCTCCACATTTGCTTCGTGGTCTTTATTCAAATTGTGAACCTGATAAATTACATTGTTGATTTAAAGCCTGTAGAATTTAATTTTGATATATATATGGTAAAACTGACAACTCCCCCATCACCCACTCACTCTCCCCACGTTTTTTTTTCTTGTGGATTTTAGAAAAGCATATTTTGCACTATTCCACCAGCTCCCTCTCTTATTATGAGTCTCTAGTTCTTTCCCAATTATTGGGCTGCAAATTATTTACTCACGTTTTAAATTTAAAAAGCAAACAAGTAATCCGGCATAAAAAGCACAGTTCCAAATTTAGGAAAAAAAAAACAAAACAATGAGTAGGTATGTGTTTAATTTCTCTTTAGGCACCCAGCTGCGCAGCGCGTATAGTGGCAGGTTAGAGACGGAAGGGCCCCTCACCTTGCCTCGGTGTAATGCAATTTAGTTTCATTAAATTACTGGAGGGCCAGTTACTTAAGCAGAATATTGATTTTCAGTCTGGCCCGTGTTTAACATAATTCTGCGTAGGCAACAGCTAATTCTGCATTTGAATCTAACACCCTAATGGAATTACAAGACGCCGCTTGGCCACGGCGGGCACTCAGCCGTCCCGTGCCATACCTTGGGCAGCCCCTCTGAGGCCCAGGGCCTGAGCCTACCTTCACCGCTCCCTGGGACGTGGGTCTCCGTGCTTCCTGAGTAGAATCCTCCATGGCATCATGTACTCTTTCAGCAGCTTGTACTTGGCCTAAATAGGTACTTACGGATAAGATCTTTAGACGTGCTGAGCTTTCTTTGAGCTTCTGATAAATAAAAATGAGACTGGTCTTCGAATTCAATCTTACTCCAGACAGACCTGAGACTATTTTCGGAGAAAAATTTTAGGTGAAAATCAATATTACATAGCTGCATGTGTTATTCGTTTGTAATGATGAACATAGGAGAAAAAAATTAAATGTAATTCGGATACTTATTTCATTATTGATGGTTGACAATTGCAAAAGAGAGACTATTTTCCCCCTGAACGACAGAAGCAAAAATACATGGGATTTTCTGTTGTCTTCTCAGCCTGGGAGGAGCTTACTGCTAAGAAGGACTTCATCCAAATGCAGGATTGCACTGTCTCTACGGGGGGTGGGGAAGAAGTGACCAGGCAGGATGACAACTAAAGGGAGAGACCAAAGGGCAATGCTCCCATGACGAGCAGCTGAGGCCAAACGCTTGGCATCCCTGCTCTCATTTCAGGGAAGTGACGGCGCCCTCCCTGTGGGGACTTGCTTTGACATCCCTGCATCCTACCTGACACATGTCATTCCAGGTTCCACCGACCACAGAAAGGCGTGTGATGGGACTTACGTGGCTGGCCCAGAATTAAGGGCACTCTCCGGGTGACCACGTGTGGATGGAGGGCCGTGTCCCACAAGGGAGTGTGTGACCCTGGCTGGAGGGCAGCTGAGTCTGGAGACAGGCCTGTGGCGTTGGGAGAGTGGGGTCTGATCAGAGGTGGCCGAAAGGCCCTTCTCTGCATTTTCGTTAAACTCAACCAGACAGAGTTTTTCCAGGAGGTTCTGTGGTTTCCCACATCCTGTCTGTCTGGTCATGAACAGATGCTAAGTACAGGGCATTGGGCTAAAAATCTTAGGTGTCCGTCTGGTTCTTTACCCCAGGGGTGAAACTGCTGTGCTGACTGGAGCCAGGGAAGACAGACTGTCCAATCGTGGACACTTGTCATGTTGGCTCTATGCCATGTGTTTCTGAAGGGACTTTAAAGTCTGTGACCCACCTTCCCTCTATAAGTCAGCCAATTAGATGACCCCATGTTCTTGGACTGGCCAATCAGATTACCCCACCTACATGGAAGCAGGTATGGATTTGCCTGGCTGGTCCCTCGTCCCTCTGGATGAGACTTCTGTGTGAGGTTAGAGGAAGGTCATGGCAGGGTAGGTCCCCTCCCTTCCTTTGGTGTGAAGGGACATGAAGCCTGCAACAATGGGAGCCCATCTAAGGATGGACCCAAACTGAGAAGAGCCGATTCTAAGAGATGGACTAAGAGAGAGAGCGAAAACTATTTCTTGTCTCAGGGGTGGGGCTTAATTGCTCTACATCTTTACGTAACTTGAAGTTGGTGTCCTATACTTGAAATTAACTAAGTCCCAACAGAAACACCTCCCATCTGTCTCGCAGGACAAACTAAATTTATGTGAAAACTAAATGATTTTCTCTGGATCCATGAGGTGTGCATCCCACTGCCAGGCCAAATGTTAAAATAGCAATAATAAAACAAAGACACATACAAATACCACAAAACCAAGTACCGAGGACAGAAATTAACAAGTGTCTTCTTATTTATGCGTATGACATGACAAGCCTCCCCTCTGTAATTAATTACATTTACATAGAGCTGGTTTATTAAATCCGTGTCCTTATTTGATCCTTAAAACAACTTGGCCTATGTGGTGGTCAGTTCTTGTTTTTAGGGTGCCCGTGGTAAGGTTGCAGCAGAACAAAGAGAAGTGGGGAACAGACTTGAACTACAGCTTCCTGTCAGCTGGTTAAGTGCTCTTCCCACAGCCTCAAGCTTTATCTTTCCACGTAGAGCCCCGCATTCTCCTGGTGTGGATGTTTTAGCTGTGGTCTAGATGAGGTGTAAATTTTCCTGCCCCAAAACGTTTCTCAATCAGGCCCACAAATCGTTGATGTTGTGATTGACGTGTAATCTGTCCGTTCAGGCCACTGTAACAAAGTGTCACAGACTGCGGAGCTCATACACACAGACATTTACTTCTCACAGCCCTGGAGGCTGAGAAGTCCAACATCAAGGTGCCAGCAGGCTCAGGTCCTGGTGCGGGCGCTTTTTCTGGTTTGTAGCGGGTGTCTTCACACAGTTTTTACATGGTCCATGGTCGAAAGGGCGAGGGAGCTCTGTGGGATCTTTTTTTCTTAAAAGCTCTAATCCCACTCCTCAGGTCTCCACCCCCATGGCCTAAGCACCTCCCAAACACCATCACCTTTGGGAGTTAGGATGTACAGCTAGAGTCTCCCAGAGTTCGGGTCTGTAAATCTCTGGTCCATGGTGACCCCAGACACTCCGTGAGCTTCCCCAGCAGCTCTGAATGCCCACAGCCCAGTGTCACCAAGGTGAGCTGGAGGGCCAGGTGTCCTTTCAGTGTCTGGCGTTGACCATTTGGGCAGGGCTCAGTTGAATGTTTGTCTCTGCTCCACAAAGTGTGAGCTGGACTCACGTATGTGTTTACAGCCAGTTAGTGGGCCACCTGGGGAGAGCTGGTCCAGGACGGCCCGGCTCCTGTGGCTGAGCGCTGGGACAGCTGGACTTCTCTCCCTCCTCTCCCTCCATGTGGTTTCCTATCAAGGCTCTTCACAAGGCAGTAGCATTCTAAGAAGATGCCAGCAGAAGCTGCAAATTCCTGGAGGCAAGTGTTATACAATGCTACGTGATCTATTGGTCAAAGTATTTCATCCAGCTATCCCAGATTTGGGGGAGTTGGAGGGAGACTTCATGGCCACATTTAATCTGTCACTCCAGGCAGATGTCTCAACTCAGGGTACTGGAGAGAAAACCAAGTCACGGGCCTCCTGAACCCTGGCAGGGACAGGCCTTGGAAGCACAGGCAGGGGTCTCAAGGACAGGTTGCCACGGCACCGTACAGACTCCTGCCCCAGAGGGGGGTTTCTCTGATGCTGCAGTGATTCTCCCCCATGCGCTGAGGGGTAAGTGGGGCCTCCTGTGCCCAAGGAAGAATACATTTGCGTAAAGTATGCAAAATCCTCATGTTAATTTTCCATCTTCCTCCCCTGTCAACTTTCCATTTCCCAGTATAAAATGCCTTGTTAGAAGAGGACACATTTTATGAAGGAAAAATAGGTAACCACTTTTTTGAACGGGAACTTAGTTACAATGCATGTTTTCCACTCTGGATGTAGCCTTGTAAAGAGATTTGCCACTCGTTGTTATCCTTGATTCGTAAATATTTAATAATCGCGGAGGTCACTTATACATTCTATGCTGTATGTTCTTGGCCATTTTCAATTTTATATTTTGTTCAATTGATGAAGAAAACTGTACATTGTCTGTGTATTTCTGTGTGTTTGGAATAAAGAAAAGATTTGTCCTTAGAGCAGCTACAGGTAGAAATAAAGTTATAAAAAAATCCCGTGTGGTAGGTTAACTTTAAGAAAGCTTTAACTGATATTTAGAAGAGATCCTGGGGGATTCACACAAGGAACTAGGAAAAATATTTATCCTAAATGTCACTAAATTAAGTAGCATTGAATGATAGATGTGCCAGATTTGTAGGTTGTCAATTTGACACTAAATATCAAGATAACATTTCCCATTTTTGTGTTTTGCTTTCCATCAAGCCCATTTGAAATAGAGGAATGCATAATGTAAATGTGTTCATTTTGGTCTGTTCTAAAGGCTGCTTCTAATCGACCTACTGGCGTGAGCGCCAGTGCCAGGGCCAGAGGGTCACGGTGACTCTCCTGTGGCTTCTGGCTTCTGCCTCGATGTGTGGAGGGCATCTCAGAGGTGCCCCGCTTGGAAATGGCCTGGCCTCTGTTTATGTGGGGCCTCTGGTACTTTAGGAAGTTGGTTTTAAAGGATGTGTTGTAAGTGGCATCATGTGCTCGGATGGCCAGGCTTGGATGAGTCGAGACACCAGTGGTCTGATCGCTGGCAACTGCAGAACAAAGGAAAGTGCACCTAGATACCCAGAAAAGGAAGGAACGTTTCAGCGCCAGACCCTCACCCTGTCAGGGCCCAGACAGCCCTTCCTGCCTGCGTGTAGTGAAACTTCATGCTACTAACTGTTAACACGGAAGGTCATCTGGTCAACTGGGAGAGTCTCTCTGTGGCCTCTGCAGTTCGTCTCTATGGAGGCTACTAGCCCAACACCGAGAATCGTTCTGCTTCCTGGGCACACAGTTCATGGACCCAGCTCCCCTGCAGGTAGAGTTGGAGGGGAGGGACAGGTGCTATTTCCACACCAATGCCACCCTTGCCTTCCATAGCAGAGGCTGAGCAATGACAGAGACACAAGGTGGAGAGGCCGGTACATTCCAGTTGCCATGGGGAGGGGCCACCAGCCCACTGGGAATGTTTGCTTTGCTCTGGCATGTGGGTGAGACTCAATGTTTACCGTGTTTGAACCATAGTATATTTTGGGTCTATTTGTTACCGCAGCCTGGCCAGCCTGGCCCATCGTGGTCAGAGTGGTCACCGCTAAGCTGGAGGTCAGTAGGAAGCACCTGGGATGGTGGTTCACATGAGACTCCCAGGTCCTGGTCCCAGGGAGCCTGATTGGCTTGGTCTGGGCTGGGCGAGGACCCATTCATTCTTTTATCACGGTAGTTGATTCTAGCTCAGGAATACTGCTATAAGTCATCCTTCTCTTTCCAAGAAACACAGGAAGCAAAGACCACATGGACTTCAGCGGGAGGAGAATGTATGTAGTCAGTCGTTCAAAGTTCAGGTTTGGATACATCATTAAAACAGGTCCTTTTAGACTATAGCTTATTTGCTTTTGTGTATTACAAGGCTCCTTTTCTTTTATAAAAGAAAGAATTTCTAAGCTTTGTTTGGGAAACAATATTATAAATGTAACAGGGACAAAAAAAAAAAAAAAGAAAGAAAGAAAGTCAGACAGTCCAGGAGGTTCTTAATGAACAGAAATTCTCCTACTACTTTCCTTCTCACCCTTAGTTCAATCAATACTCGGTGGGCAATCACTTCATTTTTTTGTAAATTTTGTTTTTATTTCTTATTTATGAGCTGCAGCTATTTATTTTTGTTTCTGGATTCATCAACTTCCAATTTTGCTTATAAAATGATTACTATGAAAGAAAAGGATGTAGTTAAATTCTCTCTCACACCTCTTCTTCTTCCAATTTGATTAATTCACAATTTTAAGTTCATCACCTGGTAATTTTTGAAAAACCAAACAGCATCATTCACTTTTTCCCATTGAAAGTATTTCTTGAGTAACCACTCAGACTTTCCTCTACCTCTTTTTTCTCTTCTTGTTTTTTGTTAGCTGTCCTTTTTCTTTACATTATCAAGGTAATAGCTTTTATACCTTGATGTGGATTTAGTTAGTTTTCAGTGAATTTTGTCTTAGAGTGGATTTAAAAATTTCCAAACCAATGAAAATCATTTACGAGTATATTGCTAGCCTCAAAATAATGTTCACTGCAGAAATAAGTTTTCTGCTAAAATTGTACTCCCTCTTGTAATGTCAAGCTGGGCCTGGGTGGCTGTGTGAAATATTCCTGACACTAAGTTAAAATCAATTCTCTCCTTTCACCTTCTATAAACTCGCAATTCTTAGGCCAAGCTCTTAATTACATAATCTTACCCCTAGTTCCTCCCTCACCCCCCATGAAGACCTTCCAAAGCCTGTAGTTCCAATCTGTACTGCTAGAGCCATTATGAAGATGTCATTTTTGAATCAGACTTTATGCTCTCTTGGGTCGACCTATCGATTTCTGGTCTCTCTTATTCATTTCCTTATTATGTAATTTCTTGACTGCCTAAAATTTTCTTGGGAGCTAAGCTCTCCATATTATTCCATGTCTCAAAAGTCCTTACTAATATTTCAGTAATAGTGTGACTGAGTATGGAACTCAAGGTTGAAAATAGAATTTCAGATCTCTGAAGGCATTGTTCCATGAACTTCCAGCAAGCATAATTGCTATTGAGAAGTCTGCTGTCAATGTTATTCATTTTCTTTTGTAGGCAAACTTTGGGTTCTTTATAGCAGTTGATATGTTTTACATTTTTATTGGTGTTCTGATTCCACTATGATGGATTTTGTATCTTATAAAAATGATTGTGCTTGCAAACTTTTGATCTTAAGACACGTTTTCTTCAGTTTTGGAAAATTGTCTTTCGTTTTTTTGTTCCTTTCCTCTGTTTTCTATGTTCTTTCTTCCTTCAACTGGTAACAGTTGGAAATTAGACTAATTTTATATCATTCCTCTCTCTTGCTTTGGTATTTTCTCTGCCAAATATTTTTTCTTGGAAAAAAATTTCAATTTTACATTCTAATCTATTGCTTAAAAGTCAGTAAATCTATTATTTTTAACTTTCTAGAGATCCTTTGTGTTCCTTGTCCATCCTGGCCTGTCCTTATGTGGACACAAGACCTTTTATCCCTCTGGGACTGTTGATCAATGTCTACATCTAATTTCTCTTATTTTCCTGGGAATATGTATGCTTTTTCTGGAATCATGGTCTACGCTTATCTTGTTTATTATTCTTTGTATTGTATTGCAGGATTTCCTCCCTTGGTTGTTTGTTATATTGAATTGAAGAATTATCTGTCTGGCAATTTTGGATTATGCTATCATACGTTAAAGCAGGAGGTAGCAGAATTGACAGTAGCTCATTTGCTGCTTGGCAAGCTTGTTTTATACAATAGGGTAAGAGGTCAGTTACTCACTGGAAGAACCCATGCCAAAATTTTAAGGACATATTTAGGGTCACTGATGACTGCACCATTGCCTGGTTCTCCCCAGATTGCTCATTTTCATTGTTTAGAGACACATCCTCAGGTGTTAATAGATAATGCTTGGCTGCTAGGTCTAGGTCTTCCATTCTTAGAGGTAGATATTTGTCTGAAAACTAACCCTTTTGTTTTTTAGGCCAAAGGGCCATCCATGCCATCTGCTATCCATGTTGTCCCAAAACCATTATAGTGCCACTGGTACATTGGTCACTTTGTGGCTGATTCACTTGTCACACACGTTCTGAGCTTTGGCTTTTACAGCCATTACTTCTTGACTCACTTTCTGTCTTCCAGAACTCTGTTGAAATCTCTTATTTGCTGTCACTCTCTCTATATGCCTTTTCACTATTGATTATTAATAAAAACATTAATTCCCTCACAGGAAGGAGAAAAGATGCATGTGCCACCGTTTTGAATTGGAAACTCCCCGTTATTTTTTTTTATTATTTAAATAATTTCTTTAGCAGTATTGTCACTGTTGTTGACTTGCAATTATGAGTGAAAGCAAATCCAAGATACACCGTTAGGAAACTGTGCATGTTGACTTTGGAAGAATCTGTCTGGTAAACCAGATTGGAGGCCTAATATATGGAAGCCCCAAAGTGGGAAAGGCTGGTTTTGATCACGGGCTGCGCTTGGGAGACCGAGCTCAGGACCTACGTGCAGAGCCCTCAGGGCCAGGAGGTGAATCCCGCTCTTTGTGTGTTCCAGTTGCACTGACCAGAGAATGAGGGTTCTCCTGGGAGGTAATTGGGCTCCGAATATACTGCCACCTCGTGATTCAGATTATAAAGGGGAATACAACTTCTGCTGATTTGTGTCCCAGGCTCCCAGGCCCCGCCTGTTGCCTGCCTAACACCTGTCGAGTGAGATGTGGGGAAACGGATGTTCTTATCCCTCTCTAAGTTTCAAGCTAGACTGGGTGCTAGGCCCCGGTCATGTCTCCTGTATCCTGGGTCTGCTATCCTTGAATATAGCCTCATGCACTGTCCCTAGTTCTCAGCCTTGCACGTCTCTAGGTCATTATGTTTGGTGTCTGGAATCTTGGGCAGAACACCGACTGTGTTGCATAGCCTGTTGCACCGATCCAGTTGCATAACCCAGACAGAGTGTTTTTCAAGTTTCCACTTAGGACGGATAATTTTTGTTTCCTTCTGTTTCTGTCATATGGAAGGTAAACCAGTCTCATCTCCACTCACTGGGCCGGGGGGCGGGGGCAGGGTCCCTGCTTCTGATGGAGCTGACTGCATCCGGAGGTCAGATGCTCACGTTTCATGTTGGGTCATGTCAGTCCTTCAGCTCTCTGCTTCACACCTCCCTCCCTGCATCTCCTCTGAGATCAAACCTCATATGAATCACCATGGAGGTTCAGTTGATGAGCAGGAATGCAATATGTAAAACGGGTTTGTCATCGGGAGCCAATGACTGGCTTCGGGGCCTCCCTGGGCATCTGTCAGATCTGCTATGTCAGGTGATTGATAACTGGACGCATTCTCAGGATGCTGAGCATGATTTGTTCCCTACCACATTGACAATGCCTGAACCAGAGTCTTTTGTCATGTGAGGGACATAACTTTGATTTTCCCAAATCTTATCAGGATAATCACCTTATGTGGAAAATAATGACGATCTCAGAGATACTGCAAATCCTAAACTGTGACTGTTTGATGGGACGGTTTGGGGCATCCACTCGGTAGATAAAGATGTAATAACTGCTGAGAATCTTTTAAAAGGGGCACATCCTGTCATCTTTTAATTACATAATGAAAATAAATATGTACAAATGTGCACCTTAAATTAATTGAAAACTATAAAGCTGCTGGTTCAGCAAGAAAAATATAGAGACGTTGTGTTAGTGGAATCAATTATGCTTGAGACAGTGAGTATCAGCCACAGGGAGTGATGAGGCCCAGTCGTGCTAAGACAGTCCCACTCTTGGAGTCAAACAGGAAAACACTGCCACACTTCCTTTCAACACTAATGTGACTGGCTCTCAAAATATCATAGAATGAGTAAGTCCACAAATCCCTAATTATTTAAAAAAAAATACTTTCAAACCCATGGAAATGCATATGTCTGGAAATAAGCTAAAATCAGATCAGGTGGCAGGTAAATAGAACTTCTAAGAACCGTTCGTTTTGAAAAGTATGCTGATAGCAGTAATTTCGTCTTTCTAATATAACTATTAACCTAGTCAATCACATGGAGTTGGAAGCCGTTTACCGAGGTGACCAATGACTGTGGACAAACTGAACCCCCAAAGCGGAGGGCCCTGGAGTGAGAACATAGGTCCACAGATTATGAAATGGGGGGCAGGAGTATCGGGGACTTGCATTCACACAGAGCTTGTTGAGTGAATTGGTGTTACAGCTCGGGTGGGGGCGAGCTATCTTCCTGATCATCTTTCTTATAAAATTCAGATAAAATGAGATAAGGCCCATAAAAAAGGTAGGAGGTAGAAGAGGTCACAGCAGATGCAGGGGGAAGGCAGGTGTGGACAGCATGACCTCAATACACAGCTCAAAATTTGCCTCAGATTTCATGAGACTGGCCGCCTACCTGCATGCCATCATCAGAGAGTCTTCGTTTGAAAAGGATTTTGCCTACACGAGGCTGTAGGCAAAGCCCCCTTGAGGGACCTGCCATTTGTTCTGCAGAGTCCCAGCTACTGGCCTGGACTTGAATACTGCCCTCTAGGCAGACAAAACTCACCCTGACCAAGAAGTCCATCCCTTTGCTGGCCCTTGTTATCAACTTTGGCCCGAAGTCAGAGGAATTGTGTCCAGGGGCCTCTGAGAGGGTGGACCAGGGTACCATGGCAGGGGAAGACTCATGGTAGGAAAAGAAGAGTCCCCAAACAGGTGACAGCATTCCTGCCCATGGGAACCTCAGGGGACAAGTGTTCCTTTAGAGAAAAAATGACTCAGGTGTGCTAATAAGCTAGCATTACTTATCTCAAAGTCAGTGTGGAGACGGAGACCCTTAAAACCAAATGGTCTGGAGCTCCATATTAAAATTATGCTGAGAAGTGGAGGTCCTTGAAACGCCACCCGGAGATACGCCTGCTTTCTGGTGATAAGAGCAGAGCGTCACTCAATGGCCAACACCTACCTTCCCTTGTGTTCTCCTTGCCGGGCTGAATTTCTGTTAGTTGCTCCATCTATCTGGTGTGTCATCAGCCAAACCCACCGTACAGAGATCTGAGTTCAGCACTGCCAGGCGTGGCATCACTCCTTAAAGCCAGGGACGCCTGGACACGTGGGTGCTCAGACGCTTATGTGTTTGCCCTCCATCCTCTTTTGGTTGCGCCCATGGTCTACATCTGTCTTTATGCCTACTGGCCTTGCTTCGGTCCCTGACATACAGTGGGCTTCCCTGTTCTGCCTTAGAACTGGCTGGTATCTGAGATTGCACAATATGACAGAAGGAGAGGAATTCTTCCATACAAACATGCTCGGGGATGTATTAGGCTTGAAAGACTGGATTTGAGATATCTCAGGGTGATGCCCTACATTGCTTGCCTAATGCAACTTCCTACATCCAGGACCTCTGGCAGCTGACGGTCAGTTGGGTCACTGCTCCCTTTAGCTCTGAACTCTGGAGGCTAATTCTGGCGGAGCTACTGCTCTGTGCAGGGGTACAGCTCTGGCCACAAAAGTTCACAGATGCAATGAGGGCTTGAGAAGAGGAGTAGAAGTGGCTCAGGAGCTTGAACTGGGAACAGAGTGCTTGGCAACCTGTCAAGTGATGTGTGGAGAGACATACAGTCTGGCGTGTGCTGTCATTTCAACAGAGGGCCTTTCCAGTTTTGTGCACTGTGTGCATTTTTGTGATGACCTTCGGAACACATTGTGGTTCCAAGAATTAGACAGGCCTTAAAAGTGCAGTCTTGTTTATTATATTTGTTCTAAAAAAAAATCATTAGATGAATAGAAACTCACAAACCTCTATCAAGACTTTTTCATATATGACTTCATTATGTTTTCATATAGCTGATTATCGTAAATTATAAGGAATTCAAATCAGCATCTGATTGAGTAGATATTGACTGCATCCCGTATGCCCTGCACTGGCCCAAGCCCTTGGGCTACGAGAGTGAATGGACGAGAGTCTGTGACTCTGGAGGCTGAATCCCTGGGGATTCCACGTGGACACCTGGGTGTGGAGCTCCAGGAAGTGGGGAGGGCTCAGTGCTGCAGAGCAGACGTCTTGGAGAGCTATTTCCAAATCTTTGTAAATATCTTTGGTGTGGAAGAATACTTGGAACTGTAATAATTTACAGCAGAGCCTTGTGGGTCGCTGTTCTCTTACATATCCATGCTATAATAATAATAATAATCGTATTAAACAACATTTTTATACAATTCTGCATTTTTATCTTGTCTTCCCAGCACCCTTCTTTCTTTCATTTATAATATCAAATCCCATCCTTTTGGGGAAATACTGCCCATCCATCTTCTTCCTTCCACCCTCCAACCTCCCACACCCATTCTAGTCTTTCACTTTAAAGATGGAACTGTCATCTCCTTCCAAGACCGCTCCGACTGGTCTCGTTGTAGACCTATGGAGAGCTGTATTGGGCTTTTTGTCTTTTTTTAATTGTTGATCTCACATTAGACTGTAAGCTCCTTCAGACAGAGACCGGCTCTGTCGCATCCGTGCCTGTGTCCCTACCACCTGGAATATCTCTGCTGTATTGGGGGTGCTCACTCCATATTTGCTTGAATGAATGGCTGGGTTGACTTCTGGACTGAATGAATGAATGGACATTCATTGAATGAATGAACGTGGCCCAAACAGAGCTCTTCCATAGGATTTTTCTGACAGCTTTAGAAGGACGGGCGGTCTCTGTGTCTAGTGGTCGTAAAGTTGCAAGGAGAGTAGCCTAGAGCCTGTGGTGGCTGCACCCCTCTCACCCCAAAAACTTGGAGGGAAGAAGCTAATGGACAAAGAGAAGCTGTGCTGTGAGGTGGTATGTGAGTGGGGGGGGGGTCTCTGCTTCTAGCTGCCCCCAATTTCAAGCAATACCCCTTCTCTTACCCATGACGTGAGCCAGAAAGTTCTCCTTTTGGATTTATAGCCTCTTGTCACATGCCACCAAGAAAACCTGATAATTCACCCCATTAAGCCAGGAGCAAAAGAAGTCAGCTTATGTGCAATAAAAATGTACTCAGACTTGCCTTCTTATGTCTAAAGCGAAGGTAATACCTACTTTCTTTAAGACTATTTACAAAAGACCAAAGTAGATCGTGTGGGTGCAAATACTCTGCCGACCAGTCTGACGTGCGTGTAGTTACGGTACCTTCATGATGTGTCTCCTGCTCCCTCCTTGCCCTGGTGCCACTGGGTTCCCACCCCCACTGGGCCCCTAGAACCTAACGTTTGCCAAGGGTCTGCTCACGCCCTGTCACTGTGTGTGCACACATGTGCGTGTGTGCGCGCGTGTTCCTGTGCGGGGACATGCCTTTCTCTGCCGCGGGCTCAGTGGCTCCCATCCTTTTGGGCTGAGCTGGACTCCTCCATCTTGGTGGCGCCCCCTCTGCCCGGCCCTTGTGCGGTGTGCACTGCCAGGAACCATGCTTCCGAGAAGCCGTTTAAAAGTGAATGCTCACTCGGTGCTAATGCTGTCCTGAGGTCTGGTCGATGGCTGGCGTTTTCAGAAAGCTGTAGCACTTGCAGCGGAGGCACGCAGGAAAGCATTTCCTTCTTCCCATCAAAATCTGGGAAACGACCGGCTGAGCTGATCCACTTCCCAGGGGGCCCACGCCAGGGCCTCGGTGTTAATTGCATGCAACCCGCCGCAGTCCCTTATTTTTTCCTTTATACAATAACTAATATGTAAACTATGATTGCACTTGGAAATTACTTCCACTTAAATTCTATTATTGAGGCCCAGCACGTGAGAGAGCTGTAAGCACTTCATTAACAGGCCAGCCACGCTGGGTGTTGGACTGGCGGCTCCTTTCTAAATGAGTCACACTGGCAAATGTGACATATTGCTCAGCTGACGTTGAGGCATGGTGATAAGACCAATGGTGAGCGTATAATTAAACGGGAAATTCAATTCTGGCGCAATGGAGAAAAGCAGAACTTTTTGACTATAATAATCACAATTTTCCTACCTATAAAACGTACCCCCGATCGATACTGCATAGTAGCGCGGATATTCGTGGGAGGACACAGTGGTTGGGGTAATGGCTTCCAGTTTCCCAGAGGGATTTGGACACCGATCTGTTCAAGTTCACCAGTGTTCTCACCCCAATGGACTCACCTGACGGCGTGACAAAGTCAAAAGTCGGCTGGACGGGACTGCTCAGAGCTGGCCCTTGGGCAGCAACAAGCCTTGAGAAGGAACTGGCTTTTCTTACTTTTCCCACAGTGACGTCCACTGACCTGCATCTGGCACTGGAATTCCAGCAACAGAAAAGCAGAGGGCTCAGAGAGCGTGACGCTCCCAGTGCCAGGAGCGCAGGAGGCACAGCCCGCCGACACACAGGGCAGAGGAACCCCCCTCACACCCAGAGCCCTGCCTTGAAAGTACCACTGACTTGAAGGGTTTCAGGGTCCAGCCCCAGTCTCTCTGTGCTCCCTGCAGCCCCTGACCCTCCTCCACGGCTGACCAGCCTGGCACTGGGAGGGGGCCTGCCTGGTGGGGGGGTCCTCTGCCTCCTGCGTTACTTGCAGCTGCCTCACTGCCCACCCCCAGACACACACCCACATTTTGAGCAACATCTCCTTCACTGCTCTCCAGGCTTTGGGGAAACAGAAAGGAACTGCTGTGTGTACCTCGTTTAAGGAAGGGGATCCTGGGGACAAACTGTTTGGATGGCGTGGAGCTCACTGCCCAGGGTCTGTGCCCCCTTCCCAGTCCCCAGGGATGGGGGTACCCTTTGCTCTCCTTGACCTTGGCTCCTGTAACACGAGCTCTCACTTCCAGGCGGCTGCAGTGTGGCCGGCTTCACCTCAGTTGGTGGTGAGCCCATGGGAGGCCCCGAGTTGCTGTCAGATTCCAGCATGGAACCTGAGACCAGGGCACAGCCGTGATTTCTGCAGGCTTATTCCCCAAGGGGGTCTCCCTCTGGGCGTCTCGGTGGGTCACTCACTCACCACGGAGGCCGTGGTCGGAATGCGTCTGTCTTGCCCTGATCCATCGAGCGTGTCTGGGTGTGCTGTGGAGATTGGAGCCTGACGGGGAGCCCTCCCCAGGAGCTGTTGTGGCTGCTGTGTCTGAGTGAAGAGACCCATGTGATCAGCAGCCCGTGACTTCCCACTCCCTCTGCTCGTGAGCCGTAACCTTGGGCAGCGGCAGGGAGTGAGTTACCCAGAAAGCACCTCCCTCCGGAAGCCCCCGGGGATTACACCCATCCTGGAGTCAGTTCTGCTGCCTCCAACATCCTGGGCACTCATGCCGCACCCCAATACGCCCCGCTGTATTCTTCCTCCTGACTTCCCTGTGACCTCTTAGAGAGCAAGGTGGCTTCTAAGTCGCTTTTTTGTCGAGGGCTTAAGCAGACTTGGTGCCCTGCAATTTTGAAGGTGGAGGGGCAGTGGGCAGTGGGTCTGTCACAGGCTTTGTAGGCACCCTTCCTTGGATTTGAACGAGCTCTCGCATTAAGTAGCTACGCAAACCTGGTAAACGCTTCATCTCCGAGCCCTTTTCCTTCTCGAGACTGTTGCAGGAATGTCCTAAACATGGTCACAAAAGCTCCCAGTCCACTGTGGGATGTGGGGTGTGCAGAAGCAGCTTGGGGCTTGCAGCTCCCTTGACTTAAATGGGGAAAGGCGGGCCCCAGTGTGAGAGCAGCCTGGGTCTGAGACATGTCAGGAGGAGGCTGATTTCCCACGCAGCCTGCTCGAGGTCCACAGGTGATATGCTCCCCTCTGAGGGGAACCACCCGTTCTGGGCTCACCTGAGAAACTGACCCCGGTGCAGAGCTGCTCATCTCTGAAAGGCAGGGAGCCCAGAGGAGCTGCAGAGGGGATCCTACTGCCAGTTTGGAGGACACAGTGGCCTCGAGGAGAGGACTGTTGGAAATGTGCCTTGAGCTTGGGGTCACGCCCAGCCTTCAGGAGACACTATCATTAGGTCCTTTTGGCTGTGAGTGCTCAGTCTCTGGCCTTCTCATTTTACAGATGGGAAACTGAGGCACACAGAGTTGGGACAAGACCTCTAGCCCCCGGGAGGTAGTGGGGGAAGTTCAGAGCTCAGGTCGTCAGTCGGCCATCTGTCAGCCTCCACTCCACAGACATTGCTGAGGGTTTGTGTGGGCCAGACCCTGTGCCAGGACCCCACCCTCTGCGGGCCTCAGTGGGAGGGTGCAGCAGAAAGGGGGCACTGGGAAGACAGGGTTCCAGCTGTGAGGTCACGAGAGGTCAGTTTCCCCCTCTAGGCCCCAGAACTAGAGCGGTGGTTTCCGATTTTTCCCGTAGAAATGAAAGAATTGGAAATGGTGCTTCATAATAGTATTTACTGCCTTAAAATTCAAGGAACAGTTAGTGTGTTTCTCTGAGTGGCCTTTCCTCAAAATCACTCTGGAATGACAAACGGGGGGCATTCACCCGTTCACCCACAATTCATGGAGCCAGGCTTCTCTGGGCTGGGCTTTGGGGCTCCGTTGATTGTCCCCCAGCCCCTGTCCCCTGGTGACTGAAGCCTTTCTCTGCAGAGCTGGCATCAGAGGGCAGCCCCTTGTCCACCCCCACAGGCACCTCTGTGGGGACCTAGAGCCAGAACTTCCCGCCCCCCACACCTAGTCCTAGAACTTGTGGGACGTGACTTAATTCGCCCCATTTCCACTGTGGTCGACCCCTTGTGTGCCCTGCTGGGTCGCAGGACAGGAACATCAGAGAGCGGACAGTGGCTCTGGTGAAATGGGGAGGCAGACGCAAGAGAAAGAGCAGAGCCTTCTGTAATCTTCTCCTCGGCCGATGTAGGCAGGATCAGGACCAATGGACTGTCCCCAAAGGCTAAGGCCTTGAGAACGCAGCTGGCACAGGCAGCAGGGGATGATGCCCTGTGGGTGGTCAGCTCATTGGCTGGGCTCTTAGATCTTTCTGGAACGAGCAGCCCCTCCCACTCTCAGCCCATCTCAGTCCTGTGCATAAGTAGCCAGCTCCCTTGTTTGTAGCATCCAGGCCTAACATGATCGCACTTGAACTTGGCTGAGAAATAAAATGCTTCAGCGCATCAGTATTTTTCGAGAGCTCTTCCAAGCTATGACTGAAGGGTAAGAGGTCTGCTCACCGCTCGGGCGCTGGCCTGTCTGGGGACGGACCTCGTGGCGCCCGGCTTTGAACCCTCCATGTCCCTCGCTCCCAGGGCTCCTGCACAGCAATCACTTATCACAATTGAGTGTTTTCAATTGTGCATATGGGGGAGGGCATCAAACAGAGGAGCTTACATAGCTTCTCTTAAAGAAACCACCCTGAAGCCAGTTCTCCTGATTTGAGTAGAAAAAGAAAAGAGTCAAGCTTTGCATCTTTTTTTAAACATAAAGGTGCTTGTGGACGACAGACATGTCCCTGCACAGGTGAGAGTGACCCCACCACGTCCTCCACTGCAGGGTGGGCGAGTAGCAGCTCTGGCCTGGAGTGGGCGCCAGTGCCAGGTGGGTCCGGAGGGTCTGGAGGGGGAAAACCCGCACTCACATGTCTGTGCCTTTGCCTGCAGTGCCACCCACTACCCTCTCTTGCCATCCTTCCTAGCGGAGCCTGCATCATCTGCTCGGTTGGCATGTTCTCTCACTCTGCTCAGGTGCCCCCTCCTCCCGGGAGCATTTCCCAGCCGATTGCCCCGTGTATGAGGGGACCAAACTCAGTGGGCCCATGAACCCTTAGGATGTGTGTACCCTGACCTTGCCCAGGAGCTCTTTGGGCAGAGACCGTGCCTTGTTCGTCTTTGAATTCCCAAGCCTGGAGGTGGGTGGGCACAGATTTAGACTGATGCTGTATTTGTCCAATGGTGGTGCTCAGTCAGCATTTGTGGCCCACCCACTTTCCTTCCAGCAGGGCTTCTGTGGCCTGGGGACGAGGGAGGCAGGCTGGCTGGGCAGCGCTTCCTACAGAGTGTCCATGGGGGACAACCTCTCTGGGCCAGGCTCGCCATGTCTGGAATGCACTGGTGGGACCTGCGGCTGGCTCCCTGGCTACCGGGCACTGGCTGGGACTGTCCCTGCTGGGCTTCTCAGGAGGGGTGCATGACTGCAATAGTTACCAAGGCCAGTATTTTCACCTGGAGAAAGAAAATGTTATTCTTTCTTCTTCAACAACATGGATAAGAACTAGTTGTCCTGATGCCATTATTTCCCTTGGTCAAACCAGGCAAAAAAAAAAAAAAAAAAAAAAACAACAACAACTAAACTCACAACGGAACAACTTCCATTTCAGATCAGTTTCTCCTCCTCTAACATGGTCTATTTATTTTTATTGGTTTGTTTCTCATTAAATCCTTCAATTACTCTGCAGTGTAAAATGGTGAGATTATTGGCATGTGCCTCCTTCATCATGTATCTGAGTTTGCTTATTACACTTGCAGAAAATGCCTGAATGGTATTTGGTTCTGTTGTGGATTGAGACAGAGTTAATAAATATTATTTGGTGGGTTTTTTTTTTTTTTCCCCGAGAAGCATTGCTTTTCTTGATTGTTTTTTACAGTTGGATTGGGAATATTGATTTATTCACCACTGTTACAATAATTGTATACAAGGAACAAAAACTGCGAAGGTAACATTTCATCAGCTCCCGCAGATTAATTAGTTGTAGTAGATTAGGCACAGTGTTACAGGGAAGATTTGCATTTAGAGGAAGAAAAAGTTTCTTCTTATTATTTTTTTAATCTTAAAAAAGCCAAGAGGATTTAATAGAGATGTTTTACCGTAAGCTGCTTCACTCGTTAGTCAGGGTTTCTAGATGAGCCCACAGGATAAGCGTCAATCGTGCCTCTGCCTTCTAAAAGAAAATATTTGATGACATTATCGGGTGGGGAGGCTCCGTGAAACCCAGAGCTCAGTGATTCGTCCTCAGGTGGAGATTTAAGAAAATGATGAGAAGCTGAGTACGAAAAGCCTGAAGGAAAGTTCCTGCCTGGGCTTTCCCGAGGGCTCTGATGCTGAAGAAACAGCAGGACCCTTTGTATCTGGACCACCAAACCCCACGTGCTACACTTCCCTTTACATTTATCCCACCAAAGGAAAACGTTTCAGTGCCCTCAAAACAAGTAGCGTGGTTTTCCCTGAGTAAAACCAGACTCGGCCGGGAAATGGTCACTAGGGTTTAGGCATTACCCAGCCCTGCCCACACATCCAGGCTGGTCCAGTGGGAGGAGCAAGGAGACTTCCCCAGGGTGGAGCCGAGGCCTTAGAGGACCGTCCACACCTCCTTCCTGTCCTGCATCTGCCCTGGAGGCCCTGCTCCTTACCCTCGGCCGGCCAGGGCCTCCTGTATCACTGTTCCGGGGGCTTCATTCTTCTTAAGGGTCTGGGTCATTGCAGGACACATAGGAAGAGCCCTTTTCCGACCTGAGATGCTCCGGAAAAAGGGTGGGCACGACAGGGCCCACATAGGAGGCAGGGGGACAAAACAGAAGAGGAAACAGACCCAGGTTGTGTGGTGGCAGAGAGGTCAGACACATATGTCGGGTCACCTTGATTCCAGAAACAGGTGTGGGACGCCTCCTGTGTGACCAAGCTGCTGGGTCCAGAGTGAGGAGTAAATTAGACACAGTCGCTGGTCGCCATGCTTAGGCAGTGATGGCACACGATGCAGAGAGGCTGTCTGGGAAGAGGGTTTGGCCCCACTCTCACTCGGTGGCATTTGGGGTCCAGGCTGGTTGCCGGGGACCAGTCCAAACATTTCTAGTTCCCTGGGCCCTGTTCGTACAGGCTCACCTGGGAATCCACGCCAACCCCGCCAGTGGGAAACGTGGGGGCTTTGCGATAATGGTGGAGGGCGCTTGTCACACTACCTTGGCCTTTGTCACCTGGCTTCCACCAGAGGGTTTCCCCAAGACCAAAACACAATATCTAGTGTCTTCCCACCTAGACATACAAGTTGTTTTTATTGTCTGCTCATGCGTTAGTTTGTTGGCTTTTATTTTTATGTAGCCCCCGACTGAGCAGCTGTGAAGTTACTTCTAAAAACACAATTTGGAGTTGTGACGGTCATAGGGATGTTTAAAAGTTGTCTTTGGTTGTGACATTGATGATGTTAGGCCAAGAGTTTGGACTCCACACACCCCCTGCCCCGCCCACTGCATACCTTCCTGTCAGATCTGGCCTCCTGGGGTGGTTGGACAGTCAGACAGAGGAGTCACAGAGACCGCTGAGGGCTCCTGCTGAGCTCCCCTCAAATGGGCTCCCTGTGATTAAATTCAGCCAGGACAGGAAGTGGCCATCCCAGCACACTGATCATTGTTGAGACAGGGACACATTTGCTGAGCAGCACATTTTGAAGTTACTTATCGCGAGGAGAAAACCACCTTCCTACATGTGGCTGCTCCATGCGAATGGTTTCCACTTTGAACCAATCAGCCATTCTGAACTTGTCTAATTCTGGATCACGTGACTTTCCCTGTTTTATTTTGAACATTTTCAAGCCCAAAGAAAACTGGAAGGAGCAGGACAAAGAACGCTGTGCACTCTGTTCCCAGGTCCACCACTGTCCACGTGCGTGCCACCTTCTAGAGGAGGTCGAAGGCTATGTCCCTCCTGCCCCAGGTACGCAAGGAGGCTCGTCCTCAGAGCAAGGGCACTTCCTTCAGGAGCAGCGTCCCTTCATCCTACTCAGCAAATCTGACAGCCACGCCCCAGGTCTGACATCCAGTCTGCGCTCAGGTTTCCGTAGTTGTCCCACGAATGTGATGTACAGACACCCCTTCCCCACCTCGGATCTAATGAAAAACGACATAGTACATTTGGCTGTTATTATTTTTTTATAATTTTTAAATAAATCAACCTCTTATTAATTGAATTAGAAGCTATAATTAGCTAATGTTTAATAGGTGTTTCCATTTTGGTCATCAGTTAACAGGTAGATAAGATGGGTTTGTCCTTCACGTGCCCACTTGAAGCTAGCTGGGGGCTGTTTTGTGTCCCACATGGGCTGAACTTCTGGGAGCTCGTCCCTGTGGGTCCCCAAGGAGAAGGGGCCAGTTGCCATGCAGCCCGGGCACACGCCAGATGGTGCTGCCCTCTCGGAGAGTGGCATCTTATCCCGGGAAAGCTGCTGATAGAGGCTGCAGGAAAGGGACTCCTCTAAATGCGCAGCGTGCCTGCCCCTCATTCTACAAGAACCGTCGTCAGCCAGGCCCGCCAGTGCCAAGGAGCACAGCTCCCAGGTGACTTCACACCTGGAGCCAAGCACCGCTCAGAGCACTTCCTCAGGCCTTTGCTGGAGTGACGCGTTGGGAGTGTGGACAAGGACGTTTTCTCCATCTCACCCAGTGGTCGCCATGGACGGGACGCTGTCCGTGGAAAGGATCACCAGTGGGCCCCTCTCAGGGAGGGTTTTATTTCAGGACTGGAGAGTGGGGTGTGCCCAGGCAGGACCCCCAGCAGAGACGTGGGGGTGGGCCATGGAACAGTGGAGCTGGGAGGGTCGGCCAAGGCCATCTGACCTCGGGCTGGGTGCTAGGAGATGCTGTGAATGGATTCTTGTACACAAGCCCAGAAGTCGTCACAATGGCCATGCAGACAGGATACGAAATGGAACAAGTCCCCCGTGGAAGAAGCTGACTCTGTTCTACCTGCAGACACTCCAAGAAAAATTTCCTTTCTTGATGTTGGTTGACATTCCTCCTCTTCCGTCAGGTATTTGCGTCCGTGAGCTATTTGGGAATGAACTCCTTAAACATAGAGTCAGTGTGTTAAAACACACAGAGGAACACGTCTTGCTTAAAAACCAGCTGGTGGAGCTTCTACTGTACGGTCGTCCAGAAGAGTCCCTTTGAGGACGGCAGGAGTGGAAACGGCAGTCTCAGGGGCCGTGGTCACAGTGGCCGCTTGCAGCCCCGTGGGGAGGGGCTCAAGGACAGACTGTGGCACCAGGCGGCCACAAGTTTACCATGCTGGCCTCGAACAAGAAAGCTGTCTTCTTGGAGCCTCAATTTCCTCAAAAAGAGAGAATAAGTCTACCTCAGGATGTTGTAAAAATTAAGGGTAGAGGCAAAAAGTTCACATGGCCCGAGATACCTTCGTTCATGGCTGTGATCCCCGCAGGCCGCTGGGAGGTGCAGGCCGGCCCTCACTGTGCAGGGTCTGGGCTGACGGCCTCTTCTCCTGGCTGTGTGTCCCCCTCTGTGTGTCAAGGGTCGGAGAGGACGGGTGCGAGGGCAGCTAGCCTTGTGGTCCTACAGAATTCTGTGCAGGCAGTTGGAGGACGTCGTTCACCTTGTCAGTTGACCTTCCGTGAGACACCTGTGTGGTTCTGTGCAGACGGCCCCTTCGATTGCCATTAGACGCCCAGCTCATGATGGTTGGGGGTGGGAGAGGGGCTTCCTGGTGTCCAGACTCCAGCTCCTTGTGCATTTAGTTTCCATAAGAAAGTTATACACATCTCAGAGCTTCGCGTTTGGGAGTTCGAGCTTTCTCCTGGACAATGGAATGAGGAATGCCCAAACAGCTTTCCAGCTCTTTGGGAAAAATGAACAGATGCCGATTAAAGCATTTTTCTGTGACATGGCGAGGCCCTTCCATCCTCCCTCCCGCCACCCCGCCTTTCTGCAGAACCACAGTAAATAATTCCAGATCTCCTCATGCAGCAGGGAATGTCAGCGGCCTCGCTGAGGAGCAGGCGGCCAGCACACAGCGAGTCCTCATCTGAGGCTGCCGTTAAGATGCTCCCACCATCCATGTCCTGCTGACAGCAGCCGCCCGCCATCAGCCCTGTCCCCTGCTCTCTGGGCTGCGTCTTGCCCGAGACCTTGGACAGGGGCTCTACAGGACGCTATTGCGAGCATGGGAGGACTCGCTAGCCACATCTCTATTTCTGCCTGCCATCATCTGGGACATTGTGCAGGAAGGGCAGGGCCCTCAGTGGTCACAGGCCAGGCTTCCATCCCGCCTCGGCCACTGGGGAGCCAAATCACTCTAATTTTGTAGTGAATGTTTTTGCCACATCTTAGTTTTCTCGTTAGTTAGGTGGGAAGAAACCTGTCCTTCTCAAGTGGTTGCTGGCCTCAGGGAGGTCATGTCTGTGCCGTGGCTGCTCAGTAACTGTGTGTTCCCTCCCTGTAGCTCAGAGGCTTGTGGGTGAGCGGGACGTGGGACGCAGCAGAAGAAGGCACTCTTCTGTGCCATCGAGGACCCTGCAGCCCTGGGGCGGGGAGGCGCTGTAGGAGGGACGCACCTGCCTGGCCTGAGGCTCCTCATTTTAGGGGTGCAGAGCCCAGCCCATGGCCCCTCCCTCTCACTGCAATTGGCCCACACGTTAGTGACTCCGAGAAGCCACTGTGTCCCCATGGGCTGAGCCTGTCCTCACTTCTTTTTGTCGATGTCCCTTGTTGACACCCCACTTCCCAGGAGGCTTCGGGGGCACTCCTTGTCAGTGGGGAAGGGATAGAAGGAAGAGTCTTGGTAGAGAAGACGCAGCCCCTCCTATCACTTGTCAGCTTCACAGGAACTGCAGCATACGGGGAGCTGCTGCAGGGGGCACGTGCAGGAAGGGGGCACCAAGGAGAAATCAGGTGGAGCCATTTCCCCAGGTGACCTGGAGCGAGCCAGGCAGGAGCTGGGCATTAGGCGAAGGCAGCTGGGCAGTGTGGTTTTCAGGACTTGCTCCGACGGGCCCACTCCAGAAAGGGATTCAAATTCAAATGTCCTGCCAGGTTTCCAAGCATCATTTAATTTCCTTCCCTTTCTATTTGGCTTTAAATTCCGAGTCTCTGCTAGCACGCAGCATCTGTGGACATGTTGGGGATTTGGCCTCATGGAGGCGATCAATAGTCTAACGGAGAACTTCATAGTACATTTCTGATGAAGCAAAAGCCATTTCTGACCGAGCCAGATGGGGAGTGGAGGGAGGAAGCGTACGAATAAATCCCGGAAAGTACCTCTGGTGGCATCACGCTCCGCCTCTAATTGATCTTCTGCTTTTGCAAGGAAAAGGAAATTAACGTCCAGTATGTGGTTTTCCGAAGGAAGCCGGTGATTCCCAAGCAGGAGCCACGGTGCCGGGAGCAGTGGCTGTGGGCTGTGGGCCCCTGCTCAGCCAGGAACACGATGTTGACATTTACTAGAAACGAACTTACAAATAAACACCTGGTACCTGCAGGACGTGCTCCAGGTGCCGGGGACACACCCTCCCCTCTCTGCTCCCCGTCCTCCTCAGAGAGGTGAGTCAGCTTTGGAGAGGGGACTCCACCCACATCCAGCACAGGTATCCCCGACATGCTGCACCCAAGGGAAACCTCTGGCTAAAGGACACCAAAGCCGCAGGCTCCATTCAAGCTTTGGAATCCAGCCCTGACCACACCCTTCCTGTCCGCCACCCTCCACGCTTAAACACAGCGTGAGTTGTTACACACACACACACACACACACACACACACACACGGATGCTGAAATTATGCTTTAGATTTTCTGATATAAGCCTCTGGCCTGACCTTCTTGAGGTGAGTTTGAGTATGTATGTGTGTTTTTGAGTGTGAGTGCGTGTGTGTGTGTGTTTGTAAGAGCATACTCACTCCAGCTTCTCAGGGTTCTGGGCTCCGTATACCTACCTGCCGGCTGACCTGCGTTGTGAAGATGGAGTGTTGAGGGCAACGTGAGCACCGGGGTGCAGAGGCAGGAGTCGCTGTGACTCTGGGCAGAGACTAAATGCTCTCCACCCTGTCCCCAGGCCGGGGTTACATAAATAGCTCTGATGAAATGACTGCATCCTGCAAGTAAATGCACGAGGACCCTCTCCTCACTGAGCTCTTGGGGACCCTGTGGGTGGCACAGCTCTGTCCTGTTGGTGGGGAAGAAGTGCCTGTGCATCCTGACTCACAGCATCTGTGGGAGCTAAGTGTCCGCGTCCCTCCCAGTGGCCCTGAGGGGTTGTCATTAGCCTCTTGTTACAGAGGAGGAGACTGCCCTGGAGTCTGCCAGCCGGCCGGAAGCTCTGAGCCTTCCCTCCCTGGTCTGTGAATCGGGGAGGGTGGCATCACCTGGCTTCTGGGGCAGCTGGAACTACCTTATACCTGGGGTATCAGCAGATCTGACACGGCGTGTCACATAGAACACGTGAGCTGTTGGTGCTTTCACCTTTGTGACAGTGTCTGGGGATTTGACAAGAGCCAAAGTGTGCGCCCACACGACCCCACTCCAGGTGGCCTGTTCACATGTAACCAGTAACAAGTAGCACGGGCAACCCAGGTGACTGGAGGGAGGGGTGCAGGGGCGGGAGAAGATGCCACGGGCTGCCCGGCTGCCGAGGAAGAAGCGACGTGCGATGGGGTGCTTCCTCCTACCCAGCAGTGCTAACCAGGGTGGCGCTAAGTACCACCCAGGACGGCAGTTTCGCAGCCCCGGCGCTGCTGGGATTCCTGTCCCCCCGTCAGTAGCGCCCATGGGGCTGCCAGGGCCTGACACCCACGCTGCCCGAAGGGGCTGGGACCGAGGCAGGAGCCAGGCGTTCTCAGCGCGGCCAATGCTGGATGTTCCCTTCCCTGGGAAGTGGTCCTTTTTACTCACTCTTCCATAAACCGTTCCGCCAAGGGCAAGGCTTCCTTGTCAATCAGACAAACAGCCACAGTTATTGGAGCAGAAAGAGGCCCGCAGGGCAGAACCCGCCTGGCTGCCTCTGGAAGCATGTGTGAGGTTAGACACGGAGGGGTGCTAAGCCGGCCCCCCAAGAGGCCAGCAGAGTCTGTGTAGAGTGGGTGCCACGTGGATGCCCCCGTCTGCTTGTCTCCTGCGGGATTCAGACTTTAGATCAGATGTACCAGCAGCTTTGAGTTTCTGTTTCCTGTCGGTGAACTGAAAATGAAGCCTCGCAAAATAGTTCTCCTGGAAGAATCTGAGGGAAATGAGAGGGGTTGGGGGAGAGGATAAACGGGTACCTGTCGAAGCTGCATTAAAGGTAACGGTCGGGCAAAGGGTTTAAACCTACAGCCGGGAGATTTGGGCAGCCGTGAGCAGGAAAAGTGTGCGTTCAGCAGAAGCCGGTGTGCTGCTCCGGAGCAGTGCTAAATTCCTTTCCCCTCGTAACCAGATTATTCAGTACAATGTCATTTGCTGCCACTGACATTTTCTTTAAAGTCGTAAAGGCCTACATAGTCATAAAAGGGCTCGGAATAAAATTAGGAATATCATGTATAAATTATCTTTAACCTTAGCTTCATTTGGACTGTGACTTTTTAGACCTGATCAATTTTCATGAAACTATCCACATAAAACTGTGAAAAAATATTTGATCCCTGGCTTTTGCGAAGGCAGCGGTAATCGGGCTCCGCTTTACTCCTGGTTAATGGCGCTGTTGGTGCCAGTCTCTGTGGGCGACGCGGGAAAGCAGGGGATAATTTTGAAATTTAATGTAATTTCCCAGGGCATTGTTAGGGAAAACATCTCTGCCAATATGCATATTTTATATAAGTGCTGCGTAGTCAAGGACACTCTGCAACTTACTCCATTTTCTGCTTAGCTGGAGAAGCAGTCACTACAGGAACGGGGCTTCCCCAGCTTTGCAAGGGTAAATTGCTTGGGCACAGTGGCAGCATCGTTTTTCCTCCTTAGATGCTTTGCACCACCGGCCACCCTGCAGAGCCGAAGGATGCCAGGGAAGCAGGTGGGAAGCAGGGCCAGGAAGCCCCACCCTGTCCTGAGGTGGGGGGCGTGGCCAGGCTGGCCCCGGTGGGACACACGGAGAATGTGGTGATTCATGGGGGTTGGACCCCCAACTAGAGCTCCTTAAGTCATATTTATTTCTACGGGAAGATAGTTACAGTGTTTCCTCAACTCGGGGTGAGAATAGCATCTTAGAAACCTCACGGGGGCAGGAAGGTCTCCGGTGTCCATGGGGAAAGCTTCTTATCATTAATTCCTCCATTCTGGCTCTCTGGACACTCTCCTAGGGCTCCAGAATTCCTGCCCAGTTGAACTCAGCTCTCCCGGTCAGTCCTCTGGCTCGCTCAGCCCTCCCGTCCACAAGTGGAGTTGCTCACAGCGAGTGGGACCCAGCGTGGACCCTGCAGCCCCTCACTGCACCCTCAGGGGCTGCAGCTGGGCCAGCACCGCTGCCCCAGCAGATTCCACCCTGTCGCTCCGGGTCTTAACGCTGTGACGGGCCCATGGAGTCCGAGGTCACTAGGTACAAAGCGAATGGAATATTAGCCATTAGTCCCCTCGTAATCTGGACATTACGTTTATAGACCTTTCATCCAGACAGTTCCCAGAGGGCATTTGCAAATTGAACAAACTGGGGCCGAGAAGTCCAGCAACCTCTCAGGTGAACAATCGTGACCGCTGAACCGTGCCAGCTCCCAACTCCCGACACGAGGTGCTGAAGCCCAAGTTCACAGCGGGGTCTTCCATCAGCCCTGGGAACCTTCTAAAGGCTCAGCCGCAGCCCCTCAGCCTCTAGTGGAGCCAACAGCCCGATTACATGTTGTAGTGCAGGGGATCCTGCCGACTTCGCCATGTGTCATGCAGGGCGGCCTGCGGGGTCTCAGCTCCCACTCCCCACATAAGAATGCAGGACATGGTGAGGCCAAAGAGGAACACCCACGGAGCCATAAGTAGGGGAGTCATACCACTATATTCTCGCTGGCGGCTGGGTTGGAGACACAGGAACCAGGAGCAACACAATTCTCAACCCTCACTGTGCCGCTTGCAGGCTCAGCCACCATCTTCTTGCTAGCTCCCCCTTTTTTCCTCCTTTTTTCTCTGCTAGCCTCTTCTCCTAGCCTAGCCACGGCAGTTATATTCATGGCTAATGGCTCACTGGTTACAGCTGACGGCCAACTAGCCACAGCTGCTGGCCATTTGATCACAGTCGATGGCCATTTACTACCTGAGCCAGCACCCTTCTATGTGAGGCCGAGAGCCTGGAAACTGCTTTTTGGGGCTCTGTCCCCACACTCCACCCCTACAGGCTCTCGCCTCACAATCTACGCGACAAGCGTCTTCCGCGAGGGGCCCTGTGCGAGGAACCTGGAGGTGAATGCTATTTCCTGGACACAGCCAAGCTCTCTGGTCACAGTCAGGGTTTCTCAGGGCACCACCAGTACTCCTGGGCACAGCCAGACTTCCTGGACTTCTTAGGGTACCACTAGTCTCCCCGGGCACAGCCAGGGTTTCTCAGGGCACCACCAGTACTCCTGGGCACAGCCAGACTTCCTGGACTTCTTAGGGTACCACTAGTCTCCCCGGGCACAGCCAGGGTTTCTCAGGGCACCACCAGTACTCCTGGGCACAGCCAGACTTCCTGGACTTCTTAGGGTACCACTAGTCTCCCCGGGCACAGCCAGGGTTTCTCAGGGCACCACCAGTACTCCTGGGCACAGCCAGACTTCCTGGACTTCTTAGGGTACCACTAGTCTACCCGGGCACACGAGGGCCTCTCAGGGCACCGCCACTCTCTCTCTCGGCACAGCCCGGCTTCCTGGACACAGCCAGGGCCTCTCAGGGCACCGCCACTCTCTCTCTGGGCACAGCCCGGCTTCCTGGACACAGCCAGGGCCTCTCAGGGCACCGCCACTCTCTCTGGGCACAGCCCGGCTTCCTGGACACAGCCAGGGCCTCTCAGGGCACTGCCACTCTCTCTGGGCCTCTCAGGGTACCGTGCTGGAACAATAGCGACTCACAGTCAAGGTGCTTACATATTCTCAATGGTGGCCGGTCAAGACACAATAGTAAACATCCGCCAGTTCCACTACATGGTGGTATGTTCCCAAACAGTCAAGCTGTCCATTAAATTAGGGATGGAAGGCAATTCCCCATAGTCCATAGTCATTTGCCAGGGCTGTCCTGGGGGTGAGGGATGACCTTGACCTCACCCTCAGCTCCCAAGGAGGACTCAGCAAGCCATTCCTCCTGGGACTACAAGTCCTGCATCCGGGCTGCCCCAGCAAGCACTTCCCAGCCCACGGGGCTGCAACAACCTTCGCTTTCTCTGGCCTCTGCTTGTTGGGGAACCGTCCACGTCTTCCCACCCCTCCACGGGGTTCCAGCTCTCAGGCAGCTGCTCCTCCTGGTCTTCCTCAGACTCACGCACAAACTGCTCCACTGCCCTTCGGAGAGCTTTGGCCGGCACCATACCCTGCTCGCTGCGCCATGTGTAGTGCAGGGGATCCTGCCGACTTCGCCATGTGTCATGCAGGGCGGCCTGCGGGGTCTCAGCTCCCACTCCCCACATAAGAATGCAGGACATGGTGAGGCCAAAGAGGAACACCCACGGAGCCATAAGTAGGGGAGTCATACCACTATATTCTCGCTGGCGGCTGGGTTGGAGACACAGGAACCAGGAGCAACACAATTCTCAACCCTCACTGTGCCGCTTGCAGGCTCAGCCACCATCTTCTTGCTAGCTCCCCCTTTTTTTCCTCCTTTTTTCTCTGCTAGCCTCTTCTCCTAGCCTAGCCACGGCAGTTATATTCATGGCTAATGGCTCACTGGTTACAGCTGACGGCCAACTAGCCACAGCTGCTGGCCATTTGATCACAGTCGATGGCCATTTACTACCTGAGCCAGCACCCTTCTATGTGAGGCCGAGAGCCTGGAAACTGCTTTTTGGGGCTCTGTCCCCACACATGTGCCAAGGAAAAAGGAAGACGTCAAGCCCTGTACCCGGAACACACCCTTCTCTGTGCTTAAGCATCTTGGCTGATTGGATTGCACCTAATCCTGGGAGAAGGTGGCAGAGCCCTGTTCCCTGTGGCTGCTGGGAAACTCCGCCCACCAATGGTACCTGCCCCAGGTGAGAGGTGAGGTGTACTTGCTGTCCTGAGAAGCACTCCTTTGAAAGAATGGTCCACGCTGTATAGGCCGAGGAAACCATGCTCAGTGTGTGTGTATGTGGCAGAGGGGGGGAGGGGAAGCTGAGAGAGTGGGTGGGGACGACTGTCCTCAACACCCCTGCACTCCCCCAGCTTGGATTATACATGGCTGAGGGTCCCCCAGAATACCCCCACTGAATCAACAGAACTCCAAGTGGATTTCTTTAGTGGGCTTTTCATTAAGAGATACCTAGGTGTCCAAAGCAGCAGCTTTAAAGGCCTCCTGCACTCCACCCTTATGTGGAAAGGACACCATGGGGGTCTCATGCCAACACGCAATGAGGGGATGGAAACCAGTGGTCCCCCGGGTCCTTCCCTGTGTCTGCCAGAGGCAAAGCCCTGGGGCCATGCGCAGTGGTCACAGCTTCTCAATACATGCGTTCACAGACCCCCGTCTTTACCTGAGGCTGAGTGTTTTCGGTCCGATCCCTGGACAAGGCTGCAGGGAGGGGAGATGCCCCTTCCATGCCCGGGCAGTACCAGAGCTTCCAGTCTTTCCTGGAGGCATGACACAGCCCGTACAGCCTGTCCTTGAGGGGTGCCTGGGACACAGGCCTGTGCAGACACGCTCGGGTGGGCTGGGGGGACGCTGTCACTCACAGGTCACCTCTAACGCCGGCCTGACAGCCTGGCAGGTGGGCTGTGAGCTAGGATCTGGTGGGCCGAGGCCCATAAAGTATTTGTCCAGGTAGCAGTTAGGGAAACTGAGGTCCAAGTGGACGTGGTTCCTAAGGAGGAGGAATGGCAGTGGTGCTGGGTGGGGAGGGGAAGCCAGCGCAGGACTGGGGGCCATTTAGTGATTCTCCTGGCAGCAGCCACAGGCAGTGTGGGAGGGGCCACCACCCCACCGTGAGGCCAGAGGGCCCATGGCTGGTACACCCTGTCAACACAGCCTTCTCTGCCCCCTCCAGAAGGGCCGCGTGCTCGGCAGGTTGTTTTCTCCCTGCCTCTGATTAGCTGATATCTAGCCAGCTCTATGGCCAGCAACTGTGGGCGAGGGAGGGCGTCGCGTGCAGGTACCGGAGTTCAGGCCGGGAGGCAGGCTCCCTCACTGTGCCCTGATCCCGTGACTAAGACCCAAGCCCCCCACTTCCTTACCCATAAAATAGGAATCCCGTTTTTCCTGGAACCACGGATGAGCCAGAACATCACTGGCAATACAGGGGTAACAATAGTGACCGTTTGTACGTTCCGGTCACTCTGTTATCCACCAAGGGCCACTGCCTTATTCATAATAATTCTCCCTTTGACAAAGGAAGCTGACCTTTGCCACCCAGTTGGGACGGGGCCACACCTAGGCATCCCTGTGTGTCACCCCCTGCCTGTCCTGGTGGGCTGGGCGCAGGGATGATGATGGAAATGGCTACAGGGAAGGGATGCTCACTGTGCTCAGGGCCAGCCCTTCCCCAGGCGGTCTGGGCTGGGACTTGGCGGACTTCCTAACGGAAGCCTGCAGACCACTCCAAGTGGATGCTGCTGCCCCCCCAACCCCCCACCCCAAGACGCAAGAGCATCCAAGCGACCTGGGTGGCAGCTTACATTCTGGATTTAATTGTCCTTGAAGTTGTTACATTCTGGGGAGGCATTTCCCGAAGCTTGAAAAGGGGACCCCACACTCCACATCACTGTGATTAATAAAAGATGCAGGCCCCTCCACGGATCCCCATGTGCTTGCACTCAGCATGTCGGACTCACCAGATGAGGCCCTTGAGCCTGGGGAAGCCACCTTGTCCGGGCTCTGAATTCGCTGTTCTCTTCCTGCTCTACTGGGGCCCCCTAGCTTCGGTGGAGTCTCTCTGGGAGTCCAGAAGAGCTGGCCAGTGCCACGTGTCCCCAAGGGCCAGCCTGGCCAGATCAAGTCGGATGCCCCGGCGTGGCGCTCCAGCCCTGGCTGCCAGCTGCAGCCCACCTCCCTGCTCACAGCCACTCCCATCAGGCCTCCTCTGCCCCCTCGCTCAGACCCTCTTCTGCGTGGGTCCCACCACTGGCAGGTCTCAGCCCTCACAGGGTGGGCCTGAGTACTCTGCAGGGCTCGTAAAAACTGAGGTCACGAATGCAGTAATGTCACCTGCATTGTCACTGGTGGGCAGGGCTCTGGACTCAGGCATTTGTGAACTTACTCTCTTTCTGCGACGGAAACACAAGAGACCTCAGACCGCTATGTGCCTGCCTGGCCTCAGCCCCATCTTCTCCGAATGAGAAGCCCCAGGCTGGGCTCCCTGGACTTGCACTCCTGCAGTTAGGTGTTCTGATCAGTGGGCCAGAGCGATCCCAAGGCCCCGGGGGCATCAGTGGATAGTTCAAGATGGTGTGGGGGTGCACACCTTACCCCTCATTTCGGCTGCGCGTGGGACCCTCGGCCTGCGCCTTCGCAGGGAATGCCTGCTTCTCTGATGGCTAATTAGATCTGCGTCCCCGCCAGCCGCCTTGTCTCCAGTCCGGCCGCCTTCTCCACGCATCCCTCCGTTCATTCCAGCACAGGTTCTCCCCAGGTCTGGGCAGACCTGGACCAGGGCCTCTAGGGGATCCGGCGTCACCATGGTGCTGAATGTCCAAGCCCCAGTGGCTGGTGCTCAGCCAAGGACTTCCAGGAAGTTGACACTGAAGCTCGACCTGAAGGCTATGCGAAGGTCACCACCTGACAATGGGGGCGCAGGAGGCGGACATGGTCAGGGCTGTAGGGAGAGGGACCTGGCAGCATCTCTAGACGGAGAGAGGAGGCTGGACAGGTCTGCACAACTGCAGGGGCCAGCGAGCCCTGGGCCGGCATGGTGGGACCAGACCCAGGAGAGGTGGGGTGTGCTTTCAGGCATGGAAGGAGGTTGGACTTTGTCCCTGGAACACAGGATGCCCCTCGGGTATATTTCCTGGATTCCCTTCCTTCTCATCGTGGGTCTGGCAGCTGTCGCTTCCTCTGCCAGACCAGTAGGGGTTCCTCTCCTCCTCACGGGTCCACTGGCCGTAGGAGCCCCATGCCCTGGGCCATGTCTCCACCGCTCTGTCCTCTCTGGGGACAGACATATTCACACTACCTCCTGCCCTGGGGAGGCAGCTACACAGGGGTGAGTGCACCGAGCTGGTCCGTGAGCTTCTGCTGTGGAGCTCAGCTTCCTCCTCTGCTGTCCGAGGCCTCCCAGCTCGGAAGGAGGACTCACCGTTTCCTCCCACCGCTGGGGACGCCCTCCGGTGACAGTTACCCCTTTGCCTGTCGGCCTCTTGATTCAGTCCCACCTGTTCCGCATCCTCATCCAGAGCAGGCCACTCATCTGGTTTTGAGCAAACGCGTGTGGAGTTTGCTAAGCGGTTCATAGACTGTGCTGAAAGATTCCACGTTTCCCTGAAAATAAGACGTAGCCGGACCATCAGCTCTAATGCGTCTTTTGGAGCAAAAATTAGCATAAGACCCCGTCTTATTTTACTTATAAGACCGGGTATAATATAATATAATATAATACCAGGTCTTATATTAATTTTTGCTCCAAAAGACACATTAGAGCTGACGGTCCGGCTAGGTCTTATTTTCAGGGAAACACAGTTGCTTTGTGGACTCGGGGTGATGAACCCCAGCTGCCCTTCAGAAATACCTCTGGAAAATGCAGGTGTCCTGGCCACCCCCTCAGCTGCAGGCTGTGACCTTTGCTGTTTGAGAAGGTGTGCTCACCCTGTGGGAGAAACCAACTCTCGGAAACAGGATCCCACCTTTCAGGTGGGAGGGACCACTGTATGATGGTGTTGGTTTCTCCCTGCTGCCTGGACTCTCACCACCGGTCACTGGCCAGGGACTTTTCTGGGAGACACGATGACATCATCGACAAAGACGGGGTCATAGCAGAGAAATAAAAGCCATGTTAATTTCAAGGTCCATTAAAACTCCAGTTTTAAAAAAATCAATATTTTTGAACATAAATGGAAAAAAGAAATGGTAGGAGATGAAATTCTATGTGAAGGTTTTTAAGTCTACGACAAGCAGGGGATGAAAATATCGGCAACCCCTCTCCAAAAAACTTTTGCATGTTCGTGTATTTGATAATCTCCCTCAGAAATGCTATGTACAAGTGCAAGCTATGTATGATAATTGCTTGGTGAAGCAAATTGACGTTGCAGGCATTGGATTCCGAGGGGAAGTCCACTTGTGCCAACAGAAACGTCTGGTACTGTGGAGCTGGTGTCATGTCTGCCAGAGAGCACCTGCCCTTCAGAGAGGAGGAACTCGACTGGTGCCCAGCCGTCTTGCTGGGTTTTGCCATGCTTCCTCCAGTGGTGAAATAACACCTTGTTGAATGGATAAGAAAATCAATGATGCACCAGAAAAACAAACAAACAGAAAGCTTGGCATCCCGTAGGAGTTCCATCTGTACAGATGAAAACTGTCGTCAAACTCTTTTGTATGTTGGGAGAGTACTTTACTGCGGACAGTGGGTTGCTTTCCTTCTGTGACAGTGGCACACAGTTGTGCACACTACTGAGTAAGGGGGACTCTGATGGCAGCCCTCGGGCAGCCCAGCGAACCCCCGGGACCAGTAAGAACGCAGCCAGCGCTGTGCCGTCTTGGGGCAGCCAGCAGAGGAAGCGTTTATTCCCCTGTACTGTTCACAGCCCTCGGAGTTAGGAGTTGCGACTGAAACCGATTCCTTAGAAAACTGATTTTGCGTCATCCAGCTTTTCTTTCCTGCTGCAATGGAAACAAGGCTCATTTACTTAAACAAATCTGAAAACCAATTCAGGCATTTAACAGTTTGCATCATGAACACTTATTCTGGAAGTCACTCCTGAAGTGCGTCCCACCAGCGGCCACTTGTTTCAGTGGGAAGCAGACACAACACGACTGACCAGGGTCGACAGTGGTCTTGCTGGTCCCATGTGACATCGGCACGGGCTTCCTGCACCTGGCTGTGCCCAGGCACCACAGCCACTCCCAGGGCCCGGGCTCAGGACATGTCCGGGAGCCTCCGCCCTCTGATAGGCGGACGCCCCTCAGAAACTTGTCTTTTCTTCCAAACCATCTGACCGCTTTGGGACTAGATGGGCTTTTTGCCTCCAGAGGCCCAGTTCCATGCAGTTTGTGTTCAGAAGAATGAACCAAGGTGCAGTGTCACCTCACACCAAGCTGGGAGAAGATCCCACTATGGTTTTTGGACACATTTTCCTTCCTTTGTTTTGGCCAAGATTTCGGGTTGCCTGTGCTCTGGAGAGCCCCCGTGACCTAGGCTGAGTTGGCCCATTGACTCAGGTGCCAGGAGACTTGGCATCACGGGAAGTTCTTCCTCTAGAAAGAGTCCTTGGCTGACATGGGGATTCCTTCAGCAGTGATTGGTGAGCCCCGGCTTTCCTTTCTCTAAAGAGAGGCAGCTCCAGACCTCTGCTCACTACTGGTCTGAGTGGGTGTGCCTCTCTTTGAGTCACCCCTGCCTTTTCTACCTGTGTCAGCTTTTGTGGTCCCCTGGGACTGTCTCCCGGTCCCCACGCAGATGCCCGATTCCTCTCTCTCTGTTTCAGAGGTTGCTGCCTCTCTATCGAGCATCTGTGTGGGTCAGAACCTCAGGCCTTTACTGGCTCGCCCAGACATCTTCTCCATCAGAAGAATTTTGCTTGGTTTTCTTTGGAATTTTGCTTTTGTCACCAACCATTTCAACAGCTGACTGTGCAGGGCGAGGCTGCGCTCTGTCAGCCCTCCCCCAGGAATGTTTGGGGAGGACACACAAGAGACAGTGGTGCTAACTCTCCAATCCCTCCGACTCCCCAGCTCAGAAGGGAGAAGTCCCCGCTTTCTTAGGCCTCCCTGTAAGGCTTGCCTCAGAAGTTTTGGCAGAGAAGGGACATTTTAGCGATGCTTAGATTTTGAAGAGTAGATGTTTATGAACAAGTCCCTCCAAATGGTAATCCTGAACTCTGATAATTAGCTGCAGATGATAAGAGTTCAAGTAAGAAACCAGTATATTTCACCAGCCTTGAATTTTACTATCTGGATTTCAGTCAGATCGAATCCTGGCCTTTCTCTATACTCGGATCGCTTCTGAAGTCAGCGATGCATCGCTGACAAAGCGGGAAACCGAAGATAAAAAGAAAAGGCTGATTTTCACAGCCAATCGATGTCTGTGTCTACGGGATGAAAACCAAAGTATAGAGAGCAAGCAAGTGGGTGTGCAGGTGGGCACAAGACTTTCCTAATGTGGGAAAGTGGTGCAGGCCCAGCAAACATTTCAGCAGATGCTAATGTGTAACCACGTGCTCATCAGTCCTCTGGCTGCTTATGGCCCCCAGCCCCCACCCTCCTCGTACAGAGCAGTCAAGGAAAAGGCAAAGGGAAACAGTGGAGCCAAATCACACAGCATGGCTCAGACGAGGTTCCTTTCTGTGAGCTCACTTTCCATCTTCCTTGTAGCTATCTACTTCTTACTTGAAAGATTTGTCTTCCCCTGAAAGCCTAAAAACACTCCCCAGGTATTTATAACCTGAGCTGCATTCTGCCCGTGCCCCCACCCTCACGCCTGAAGTTCACAGGTAGGGAAATGGGAAGAGAAGGGGACTGCTGGGGCCTTCTCTTGCTCAATGTGACAGCAGCCCTGAGAAATGGTACAGGGATGATGTCACCCTTTTACAGACAGGAACCCTGTGTCTCCAAGAGTAGCAGTAACTCGGGTACTAACTGATGGAGTGAAATCTAGATATTTTGGAGGATGTCAGAGTTTGGCATCCTGCAGGCCTGTGGTGGTCCCAGGTCTTGGCTCTGGGGTGGCCCAGCCTACCTGGAGAGTGTGGGATGTACTTCCTCCTTCTCTCTTCCGGTGCACAAGGGATCAGAATCTCCAGGAAACCAGCAGGAGAGTCTCCCACTGCAATACCTGTAGTAAAACAGGTATTAGGGCATCTTCCTGTTAGATGACGTGTCCCGGGAGGGCAGGGGAAGGTTGGATGTGAGCAATAGCTACACTTGGGTATCCTTCCTGAAGGGCGGCCGACGAGGCACTGCGAAAATGTTGGCTGAATGAAGGGAGGGGGAGGGGCAGGTGGCCAAGGTGGCAGGAGGCAGCCACATGTTCCTCACAGGGCCCAGGCCAGCTGTGGCTCAGGGGCCCCTGAGTAGAGGAGACCCCCTCTGTGCTCCCCTTTCTTGCGCTACGCGTGGGCGTGCCAGGTCTGCGTGCTGTCCTGAATGTGTCCCCAGGAATGAACTGCCCCCTTTGAAGTCACCAGCTCTGCCTGGTTTTACACCATCTCTCTGATCTCTGAGCAACAAAACTTGATTTTATAAACTGAGGAGAAAAAGAAGAAGGCCAGCCAAACCTGGGGCTCATTACTCATAGTAACTAATTTTTAAACATACAATTCTAGCATAAATTTACATATAAAGAAGGATCTTGGTCGGAAAAAAATGCTGTTATGATAACATTGTGGTTGGCACACAAAAACCACAGGAGGCACATATGCACAAGTTATGCTTGTTCAGCAACCGTAGCTGCCCAGTCACTGCCTAGGCAGACAGACGGACGGTTGGGTTAGTGTGGGGGAGACCCCCCGGCTTCCAGCGCTGGAGTGGGCAGGTCATCGCTCAGCCCCCGCTCCCGGGGACGGGGTTTCTCAAACAGGTGACAGAGAATTCTGAGCGCTCCGACTCTGCGCTTGGAGATTATTTGTGCCCACCATCAGCACGTTTCCGCCCTGCCTGCCCTTGTCACCACACCCGTGACGGCTGCAGAATTAGCAGCAGAGGTGCACGCTCTGTCCCTGTGGGTAGCAGGACTGGGGCCTGGAACCTATTGGAAGCCGCCGGGCTGGGTATGGTGACAGCCAGGGCAGAAGGCCCTCGCAGGTCCCGAGACAATGTGACGGGGGTGAGGTCAGGAGATGGCTTCCATTCTCAGCTGGGGACAAGCTGTGGGAAGCAGGGCCCAGCAGCGCGAGCTGATGACCCCAGGAATGACCGAGGACGCCCAGTGTGTGTCCCTGCGAGCATTTAGTCCTCCCTAAATGTCCTCCCACTCAGGTCATCAGGGGTTCCCGTGGCCTTGGAGATGAACCCTAAGCAGCATTCAGTGCTGCGACCGCCTCCTGCTGAAATGGGGCTCAAGGTGGCAGAACGTTCTTCACATCGACTGTGCAGACTCACCCGACTCTGTGCGTGAGAGAGACAATCTCACAAGGAAGGTGCCCAAATAACCACTTTCTGACGAGGAGGTGTGAGAAGGGGGGCACTCTGCACCCCCATGGGCTGGAAGAGTGAGAGGAAGTACATCCCCTGCTCCCATGGTGGCTGAGCCACCCAAGGCCACCAGAGTCCCCGGCAATGGACAGTAGGTGACGCGGGGTGCAGGGCAGGCCTCTGACGTCTCCCCAAACACCCCACATCTGGCGCCACCAGTTTGGACGAGCATTACCCACACACTCGGAACCTCGGTTTCCATGTCTATTCTTTAACACCCAGCTACAGATCAAGCATAGGATACACATGGGACACACAGACAGAAATGCCAAGAAAAGCCTTCGCCTCAACGCGCTTACATACAAACGCCCATCCCCGAGCTCACCTTATTCGTAAAGAATGCAATAAACGTTCCCTTTGATTCCACCCTTGGATTTCTGAAGAGTTTCCCCAAAAGGAGTGTCACAAATGACAGATGGCTTCATCGTGGAGAATATTAATTAGGAGCTCCACGCTGTCTGCCTTCTCTGTGGCTGCCACATGTGACCCGGTTCTGTGGTCTGAGTTTGTTCTGACATTTCGTCACCTCCACCTGCTTTCTTCTCTGCGGCTCACTCCCCAGTGGGGAGAGACGGTGGACCTGTAGTAGATAACCTCCATCCGCCCTGTAAATACTCTCATGCTTGCCCATGTAGCTCCTTAATATTATTACAATGTTAAAATGTGTCTTTCTTTCCCATTTCATAGTACTTTTCCATGGCACAGACCTTGTTTGCATGGAGAGGCCCATAAATAGAACATTGCAGGAACGTGTGGAGGTAGGCAACCGTGGCTTTGTGTCATCCTTATAAGTGCAGTGGGTTGGAAGAAACAATGAATTATGGGATTCCATTCACCAAAGTGGCAGAACCAACATCTAATGGATCAAGGTGAATGCAGGGGCCACTTAGGAAATGGGCCTGTCCTTGCCTCCACCATACCCTTCAAAGTGTTGCTTCTGGGGGATTGGTGGGGGGCTCTTTTGAAGGTGCATCTTGGAGACGAATGGGTAGGGTGTCATTGAAGAATAATTTCCATGCTCAGATATTTACTCATAATGACAGGCTTATTTTAAAATGAAGCCCAGTCCCCATTAATGATGAAGAAAGAGCCACAGCATAGAACCACCTGGAAGAGACTTGAATATCCTCAGGCTCAAAGATCTGCTCCTCTCCTGCTTTTGCTAAAATGCTCGGATCATAAGTTTACTATATAAGCCTATCACATGGTACTATTAAATGGATATTTTCAAGGTGTAGGACAATGTGAAATTTTAGCAAATCAAGAGTGAAAAGAATTAAATTCACCCATTATTGCGTTATTCAGAGATAAGCCCTATAAATATTCTGATATGTCCCCACGTTATCGTCTTAATGTTATAATTTTAAAATCCGTCTTTTCCCTGTCACAGTAAAAGTTTGAATGGCTCAGACTGTCTAGTGTGTGTGTTTCCATAAATACTACGTCACAGGAAGGAGTGGAGGTACTGTTGGTTCTCAGCTGGTTCTGCTTCACCCTGGCAGCTAAGGTTGTTGGGATGTCAGCTACGGTGCCAGTCAGGGATCATACACGGAAATACTTTACAGCTGAGTGATAAGTATTGTCTAAATGGTGTGTGCTTAGCTGTTTGGACACATTACTTTGTTTCTTTTATGTCAAAGAAACGTAGTTTTGCATCCCAAGTTAACTCCTGTTCTGTCACTCAGTGGAATGGTTACATTTATCATGAAAACATTGTTCAACTGTATCACAAGTTAATTTCCTGTGCATTCCGCCCAGAGGGCACAGCCAGGAAAGCGAGCGATGGTCTCACCACGTGGGATCTGATTTTGATAGCTGTGCAATTTGAGTGTCGTCTCTGGGCCTGTGAGTGAGAGTTTCTCAAATTCCTTCTTAGAACATGGGAGGAGTACAAATAGACATACAAACAGCCTTACAAACATCTTCTCTGCAGTTCGATGGGGCTGCCACAAAAACACTGATCTAACATTTTCTGCTTTATGGGCATGTTTTGGTGAGACAAGTAAAAGTGTAGCATGTATAACCGACTTGGGAAATCCTACAGCGTTGACTTCAATGGTCAGATCTCATATCTCCCTTTCAACTCTGCACTCATCATGGGGATAGATTTGACCTCATTGCCATATGGCTGATCTTTTCACTTAAGAAACATACACAGTGGGAGTCACGCCGACTTCCTGGAACTCTCTGAGATCCTGCCACATGACTTTGGTACTGTCTGCTCCATCTTCCCAGGCCCTTGTTAGGCCCGGTGGTGCTTGCTCTCTGTTCTTCCCAACTTCCTTCCTGACTTTCCATCTCTTCTGGGTGGTTTCTGAGGCTCGCCATCTCTGTTCCCCATGCTCTTCCACACCGGGCCAAGGATGCAGGTGTGGTCAATCAGTCTGCTCTCAGGGGAGCAGGACAGCCTTTATTCCGGCTCAGGCTGGCTGTGGAGGGCCTCTACCTTGTTCTGCGTCTTTTATGTGAATTAGAAGCCTGTGGTTTCCAACCTGCAGGGCCCTTAGAGACCAGCCGGGAACTTCTGCATTTTTTAGAAGAGAAAATGATCAGCCATTGGTTCATTCATAAATGTTTACTGAGTGTCTACCACATGCTACGCCTCGCTCCAAAATCTATGTGGATGAACTAAATGAAGCACGTCATGGGTGGGAGCTGGAGGGTGCTCTCTGTTCACAGAGGTCGTCTCAACAGATGCCTGTGTTTCCAGGAGTAAGCTTACCTTCCTCTGCGATCTCTGTGTCTGTAAAGATTGATCCAGGGCTGCCTGTCCCCCAAAATATAACTTCGCATTCTTTCTGGTTGTGGATCAGCTCCTGACTGCCTCCATCTCCAAGGCCAGCTGCCTGGAGAAATAACAACACATTTGCCCACAGGCCTCACTTCCCCTGCATGTAAGTTACACCAGGGGAAGAGGTGAGTCATTTAAATACCACTTCTCTTTCCTGGGTTTTAAGTTTTCATGTTGCTTTTGCAAAATGCAACAAGGGCCGGGAGGTAGATATAAAGTGCATCAAATCCATGTACGTCCAGAAGCGATGGTTCAAAGCAGAGACTGTCTGGGCTGGGAGAGAAACTACAGGGAAACTTATGACATAATGCTTGAGACAGATCATCAATAGCATGTGGAAAGGCCACCTCACTTGATCAGCGGGGCTGTTTGGAGCAGAATTTTGATTAAAGAAGACATTCTGGGCAGGGCTGGTGTGGACAGGCCGTCTGAACAACTGCTCAGAATGAATAAATGTGAACATCAGTGCGTGAGCCTGGGGTGGCAGCGGGGCTGTGAGAGGCAGGGACGTGGTGCTTCCTCCCTGTTAGGCCAGCTTTCTTGCCCATTTTATAGTACTTTTCCATGGCACAGGCCTTGTGTGCAGAGGAATGTGTGGAGGTACGCAGCCATGGGCTTTGTCTCATCCTTGTAAGTGCAGTGGGTTAGAAGAAACAGGATGAAGTTAGAAGAAACTAGTTCGTCGTTAGACGAGCACACCAGGGTTACCAACAGAGCCCGGGAATCCAAGGGAAAAACAGAAAGCTTTTGTCCAACTGCACAGTGCGGGAAAACAGGGGGCACGGAACAGGTTGCCTTCCTTCCACAGTCGCGGGCTGTGGGTCGCAACCCTCACTGTGCAGGGTCTCCCTGAGCACGGGAACCCCGCATGCCTGCGTGGGGGCAGCCTGCCCTCGTCAGACCCCTCCCATTGCCCATTGACCCCCAACCACAGGCAGCTGAAGAATTTCAATGGAAGAAATGTTTGTCGATATCTGAGTTACCACCATGTGGAAACTTCTAGAAAAAATACATTTTGGGTTCTGTGTTCAGGAAAGAATAGCTTCCTGGTGCAGAGTTCATTCTCCCTTTGGCCCACTGGACCCTAGAAAATGGAAGTTGCATCAGTTATGCATCCAGCCAGGTGGACACTGAAGAACGGTTACCTGTGGGTAGGGCTGCGTCATCCCTCCCAGCCTCTCACGTTGACCCTCCTAGCCGCTTTTGCTGCCCCCACCCCAGGCATTTCCTTTACTCCCTGTCTTCTTAACCCAGGAAGGTGGCTACCTCCAGGACCATCCAAAGAGACACGCTGAGAAATCTCACACTTTGAGGGCACTCTGTTGTAAGTGCTTGGTCCGCTGGCCATAGCCACACCTGGATTTGGGCGTGCTTTGTGGCTTTCTGCATGCGCCGGGGCGGGGAGGAGTGGACGGCGTGTGCATCTACTCATGATGCTGCAGCTTTGCTGGGAAGGTTGGGTGGCTTCTCGTGGACGCAGCAGGGCTAGCCCCCGGTCATCACGACTGGCCTTCCCAGCGTGCAGCAGGCTTGTCGTGTTGTGGTCGGTAGTTTGGCTGAACTGCTGGGTCCTGGCCGGGGTGTGGCTGTGCCAGGGGAGGGGACGTTGCCTTTTCGTGGTCCCTGACTCATGCCATGTCCTGCCTCAGCCCTGTGCGGTCTTCACCCGTCTTTTCTCCCCATGATGCCTATCAACTCTTGCCTGCTCTCCATCCTGCTCCCGGGGGGCCTTGTTGGTTAATGTGAGGGAATGTGGGGCCAGGTCAGAGGTGCCAAACACTCACTGTGCCAGCCCCTCTGGGAGGCCAGTGCCTTTTAGCCAGAACCTCCCAGAAAGTCAGCCACAGAGACAGGGATTATGGGAGTTTCTGAGCCATGTGCCTGGAGGTGGCTCTGTGCATCTCCAGAATGGCGTTGCTAGGGCCAGCGAGGCTCTGAAAATGCTGCAGCTTAAGGGGCAGAGGGAAGGGAGGTCTTCGTTCATTTCTGTCTACAACGTGCTTGGCCTCGTGTCTGATGGGACTTGTTTTTTAGACCCAAGAACCCAGCTTCGTGTTCAGAGCAGACATGGAACTTGTTGGTGCAAGATTTTTCTTGGGATGACCTTCCAGAGGGCTGTGGATTGGAGCTAAAATGAATCCTGGAACTGGGCCCCCCTTACTGCAGTGGTCCCCAGGGTCCCTTTCGTTTGCTGTCCCCACCCACACGCCACCAGTCGCACCCTCCCGAGAAGGCACACCTCTGCGAATGAACCCCGACACAGGCTGCTCGAGCCCGCGGGGCTCCCCTGGAGAGGTTCCCCCAAAGTGTGATTGGGGTTCCTCTCTACTGTAGCACCCGTGCAACATGCTGAGCCTCTGCGGTTCCGGGGAAGGAAGGCAACAGGCAGTCACTGCTGGGGCCAGAAAGGGAAATTAGGACAACGTACTTTTCCCCTGTTGCACTGAGCACATAGACTTGAAGATAAATTATTGGTGCCCACAGCCCGCTCAATGCCAAGGCCTTCGGTGGCGGCAGACTTTGATGAGTGAGGGCCCGCCCGCCCGCCCCTTCTCACGGCAAGTCCGCTGTAAACTTTCTGTGAACTCGAGAACCTTTGCCTTGTGTCCTAAAAAATAGAAGAACAGCCAGAAGAATTACTGGAGAAGGCCAGGTCCAATATTCATGGGTTTTGAACAGTTGGTTGTCTTTATATGTTTGAAAGAAAATTTTTGTGTTAACCAAATACTGCTACTTTGCATCAAGAATATTTGTTTTGTGTAAATAAAATCATTGCTTTGTATCACGAGCAGCCATTCAAAGTAAGGAATCATAGTCATTAATGCTTCCTGGGCCCTTTCAAGTACAGATGGCACTTCCATGCCAGTTTGGGGGTTTTCTCCTACGTCAGGCTTCCACAGGGTCACCTGGGAGATGGGACTCACCTGAGTGGCTCACGAGGACATAGGGACTTTGGCCACTCTTCTTGTCCTTCACTTCGTTGTTTTTACAGGGCTGAGGTAAGCACTGACCCAGACACAGGACCCCTCCCTGAGCTGGACCTCAGTGGTGGGAGGCGCACTGCGGGTGGGGCCACTGCGGAGTCCTCGCCCCAGCCCTGGCCTGCCTGGTCCCAGCTTCCGCCTCACCGGAGGCAGCCTCTAATCGCCCCACAATCCCTCACGTGTCTGTCCCAGCCTCTCTTCCTTCTCACCTGGTCCCCGGACAGCCAGGAGCCAGGTCTTGGTGGGACTCAGGCTCCAACCCAGCTCGGGACTTGTTAGGTCTGATGCCCTGGGCACAGATGTCACCAGCCACTGGTAACTGTTTCCTTGTTTGTGATATGGCGATAATAATACCACCCACCTACTGGGGGCCACGGCATTAGAGTTGATTTTTTGGAGAGCCTGACACAGAATAAAGGGTAAACTCATGTCAGCCTATTGTTTTGATGCCATCTGTACATATCATAGCTACTAAACTAAAGAAATGGGAAAGTCTGCCCATGTGCCACCCCAGGCAAGACCCTGTCTCCTGCCGTGTGCGTTTTAACGGCAGGTACTCACCCAAGGCCCTGCTCCTATTTCCTCCCAGCTCCCACTTAAAAGTCTGAGTATAATTCTGCTGATAATAGGAATGGGGGTGAGGGTGGGGGGCGTTGCGAATGCCTTTTGTCCATTAAAACAGTAAACAAGGCAGACTGATTGAAAACAGCCATTTGAAGAGCCAGGTTGCATGAAATTAACAAATACCTTGATACGCATCCTGCCCTAGAAAGATGCCAAACACAGGTGCAACCGTGCCCGCCCTCCGGGAGCTGGGCCCTGGACGAGAGGCTGTGGGACAGCCAGCCACGCTCACTGGTCAGGCATGCCTGGGTGGGAGGTTGCAGAGCCGTGTGAGCACGAGGTTCCAGAGTGCAGGGTACTCTGTACACACCTGTTACTCCGTCGGTCATGCTGCTGGCAGGGAGATGGGTGGCTGAGGGGTGTCCTGCGGCCAGCAGGGCCCAGAGGGCTGTGTGCTGAGGCTGAGGCTTTGGGACAACAGCCACCGCGTGGAGAGAGGTGCCCCGGGCGTGGGGCGATTCTAGCAGGGGCTCCTGCAGCCAGAGTGCCACACAGCATGACACCCCTGTCCCCTGTGTGCTCCTGAGTGAGTGAATGGTGGCTCTTCCAACCCGCGCAGCACTGCCAGGCAGCCATCCAGCATGTCCCTGGCACTTTAAATATTCCTCCTCCTCGTTTTGATAATTAGAATATGCATCAATAATGCCAGGCTTCAAATCTGCATCTCCTATAAACTTGACAGACTCCCACAGTCTCTCTGTGGAGTTTGTTTTTCCCTTAAAAACACCAGAGACTCTGGGGAACAGCCACTCCCAGGGAAATGACGGCCTGCGCGGCCCGGGCGGGCTCTCAGCAGCCACTGCGTTCCCTAACGGGCTGGGTTTCTTGGCTGTCCTGGCAGGGCTGGATCCTGCAAGCACAGCTAAGACCACTCCTCCCTGCAGAGAATGGCTGCGTCCTCAAGTACGGCTAACACACCGATTCGTTTGCAAAGTTAATAAAATTAGGGGCTTTGAGTCGGAAATCTTCACACAGGATCTCTCCCTTCCTGTGCACACGCCAGGGCCCCAAATCCCTTTCCAAGACCTGCTTACTCATGCAGATGGCACTGGAACTCCAGAACCTGGCATGCAGACCGTCCCTGCGCCTCCCGCGATGGAGGGACTCCTAAATGAGAACTTATTACCAACCTGTCATTCTGCCGTAATTATCCACAGCCAGGATGCTCTCCGTTGTTTCCATATCATTTGGAATGACACAGAGGGAAGATTACCCTTGTCTGTGTATCGCGCGCAGCAAGCTTTGCAGCCTGTACTCATCCATTTGCATTCCGAAAGAGGCAGAGGCCTGACAGATTTTTTTGAGCTATTAGGAAGCACTTATTAGTAGACATTGAACCATCCCCCACATCATTCCCTTGCTCGTAATCATTATTTCTACAAATTCTCGGCACCTTCCAAAAATTCTAGGGCATGCTGTCTACAGAGATCACCTGCCGCTGAAAGCGTTATTCATTTGGGTTAATATAGCTCCAAGTTGTAAGGGGGCCTTCCTCAGTGTTTTCCAGAGGTCACGGGAAGGTTACCGAGAGGGGAAGCCACTCTGTACGTCGCGGAAATGCATGCACACGTGGGTGCCTGTGTATGTGTGTGTGTACAGAGCACACATGAGACTTAAGCAATCATGTGTGTGCTGCACGTGCAAAATACAAGAAACAAGGTGTGTGCGTGGTGCATACACACAACGTAAGAAACTGCATGTATGTGTGTGTGCACAGGTGTGTGCATGTGTAAATGTGTGTATACATTCGTGCATTTTAAACACTGAACCAGGGAGCAGGGAGGACTGCTGCTCGTGAGGCATTTAAATTAAAATGCCAAACTAAAAGAAGCTCAGTTGTGAGACAATGTGGGTGTGGAGTGTTCTCAGCCGCTCTGCGTTAGACCCCTCTTATAATTAGTCAGTTTCCTGCTGTTTAAAAATACCTCAGTGTCACCTGGCAAATCTGATTCCCCACTCGTCCTCAGAGCAGGGCCTGCACAAAGAGCGGCTTTTTAAATGTTAACCCACCCGCCCCCTCCATTTTTACCATCGCCGTTATTCCTTTACTTTCCAGTATTCAGCTTCCCTGCCTCCCCCATCTCTCCTGACTTATAGCTCCTCCTTTGTGGACACCTGGCTGTCCCAGAGGCAGCTCACCTGGGCAGGCCCAGGAGCCAGTCACCTGCACTGTTGCTCTGTCTTCCCCAGGGTCCTAGTGCTGTCCCTTGTCCTCGCAGTGGCCCAGCTTGGCTTGGAAACTTGTCCTGTTGAAGCTCAGGGAAAGTGGGGAGGTCGAGGGGTGTTCCCCTGCCACATGAGCCTGGCAGCCCTCTCACCACACCCTGGGGCTGACCTGGGCTCTGGAATTGTCACCTGCATCGGGCTGCCTCCTGTACTGTGTCTTGGTGTGAGGTTGGGAGGTCCCCGGGCCGTCCCTGTTCTCTGTCGGCTCACCAGACAGAGGACAGCGCTGAGATCAGAGGCTGCTCTGAAAAGCCTTAGGCCCAGGCGGTCATCTTTCTCAGGTCCCCAAGCAGAGCAGGTGTGGTTTACCGGTGCAGCAGACAAGCACGCGCCCCGCTGGGTGAGGCGAGTGGGAGCGGGGCCTCATGGGGACGTTCAGAGCAGAGCCCGGGGGGACTCAGTATCATCAGTATTAACAATTATTATTTATTGCGTGCCCACCGGCGGCCTTAGCATGCTCCAGGTTTAATGTTTCAATAAGACCTTATTTGCACAGTTCCCACCAGGGTCCCGAATTTCAGTCCTCATCCAAATCACCTTGTGTGTGATGCTTTAATGATTTTTAGAGTCTGGATTCAACCTTTCTTGTCTCTCATTTTCCTATGTCTTTATACTTCTCCTGCAAGTGCTGTGATTATCTTTTTAGTGTTTCCTTAATGTTCGAATGTTCCAGTCTTTATTTTCCTCCACGCTTCTTTCTTCCTTTTGTTCTTTGCGTTCCCTCTGCTGGCAGGTACAATTCCAAGGCATTCTCCCCCCACTGCAGGTAAACCCTCAGCTGAAGATGTGTCCCCATTTCTTCTTTCTGACTTTCTATATTTAACACATGCGCTGGGGGAGGGGAAGATGTGGGCTCTGTCCTGCGCAGAACACGGCGGGGCTCCCATCCATCCGCCCGTTTCCAGGGTGTTTCAAGCTGTGATGAGCCGGGCCTGGGGAAAGGCTTCCGAGGCTGGGGCAGAAGGTGGGCGCTGCAGGGAGACCCACAGGCCAGCCCCATGGACTCGGGGAGAAAGCTGCGACCTGCCTTGGCACTCCGTCTTGCCCCTTTGGGGATGGGCATTGCTTTCTGATACTGCGTGCTCAATTTCCAGTTGAATTTAAGCAAATCAGGTCTAATGTGAATCAATAACCATTTCCGAGTTCATTAAGGCGTCCGCAGGCACTGTCTTATGGACCTTTATTGTTTAAGGCAATCCTGAGCACCACTCTGAGCGCTCCGGAAATGTCTTCCACAGCACGACCCAAATGCACCTACGTCTTCGAGTTTAGAGGCAGGCTAATGCTAGAATACATTTTTAAACACCATTTCTTTGTCACACACACACAGAAAAGAAACCCGGCGTTGGACAGGGAGAGCATAAAGCTATGGCCCCATCCTTCAGTTCCTGTCTTTGGAAAACTCGGGTCTAAATCAACCAAAGACAGGCTGCCTGCAAACGGCGCTGGGCTGCAGTGAGGTGAGGTCAGCACAGCCCCGTTCCAGAGAGCGTTTATCAAACCTTGCAAACCGACATCCGCTTGCCTCAGATCTAATAGATCACACGACACGAGCAAGAAGCACGGTGGCATCAAACAAACACCCGCTCCCCAACACTTTTTGGAACGAGACGCGGAAGAGGAGCCCTGGTCTGCACTGGCTCTATAATCCCCCCAAACTACATCTGCCCTTGGGAATGGAACATTCAGGCTTCAGAGAAAAAAGAATTAGTGTTTCATTTTCCAAGACTGTCACACCCCACCTTAATGAGTACTTAAAAGAGATGAATGTGCTGGGGATGAAAAGATTGATTTGCGATATTTAAATGATCTCTCTCGGCTATAACTAAGCTGACACAGTCGTCTCTCGCAATGGTATTTTCCCGTGATTTTGGATAATATCCATCCAAGTTTGTTGCTGGCCCGGCCTTTGTGTAGAGGGTGTATTCTGCATTGACAGCTACAGGGAAAGGGGTGAAAATGGTGCACCCCAAGACGCCTTTGCGTCTCCACGGCCAGCACGCCCAGTGAGATATTTAATGACATTTCTGGATGCAAGCAGCTAAATAAATATTAAGTTTTCTTTTAAATGAATAGTACCACTGATCCTCAACACTTTCCCGCACAGGAAAAATCCTTGTGAGAGTTATGGCGCAGTCCGTTACAATCAGCCATGAAGTACGTTACAAAGGTAATGTGGGTTTAAGAAGGACTACTGCAGAATGTATATTTTCATTATCAAAAACGTTAAGCCATTTATCCTGAGAAGTCAGAATAATCATTAATGGCTGGGAATTTATGGTGCCAGATCTTAAACTAATGTGAATGATTCCAGGTGTTACTAATGGCTTCAGTGAAATGTGCCAGTATCTCAGACTTGTACTAAATCTGAGGTAATAGTCGGACGCTTAATCTCGACAGATGAGCAGCAATTTAACTGACACGTTGATTGGATTCTGTAGGCTTAAATGGCACCCATTGTGAAGGCAACGGTCAAACGGCGGTCCGGAGGGCGACTTAGAAGTCATTCTCTTTCCGGGCGCCCCTGCACCAGGGCTGCAAAGATTGCATAGGACCTCCTTGCAAAGGATGGTGTTTTAAGCGTGTGGTTACTTTTTGTAAAGTAACTCTCCCACGAGCTTTTAACCCTTCTCTCTCACGTTTTTGGCAAGTTCTTTGAGGGAGTTGCCTGACAGTCCAGGAGGGCTAAGTAGGAGATGCCAAGCCAGGTAAATGTTTTCCCTGAGCCCAACCCGTGTTAGTGACATGTAGCCCTAAGAACCAGCTTTGTCCCAGTCCGTGCAGACTGCCCTTCCTCACCCCATTCCCTGGGGGGTGTTTCCACGAAGTGGCTCTGCTGAATGGAACGGAGGGGAGCCCTGTCTGATTCTGGGTCAGACTCATAATCATTTACCGGACTGGACCTTGGTGATGCCGGGGCCCCAGGTCTGCAGGTGCGAGGACTGGATCCTCCAGCATCTACCCCTCATGCTCGTTAACAGTGACCGTTGGAGCCGCGGGACCCACTCCCCTGAACGCGGAACGTGCTTGGTGGACGGTCCGACTGCTGTCAACATCCTTTGAAAGCACATAAAAATAAATTATCCATAGGTTTACCTGTCGGGAAGATGGATTCGGTGCATCCGACTGTTGCAGGCATTTCAAGTGACAGCGGTGCCCATCATGTTCCGTAATCGGGTCAAACAGCTGGACGGGGATTTGACGCTCAGCAAGGCCAGAAGGGCCGACACGTGGAGGGAGGATGAATGGAGTGAGGGAGGCCCGGGGACCTGTTTATTACGGCGCTTTTCTGCTTCACTGCAGACCTGTAATGATTGCCACGGAGCCCGATTGACGGCTGCCCTCCTCCCCCAGCATTTCCAGGAACGTGGGTGAAGGCGGACAAGTCTGCCCGCTGACCTATTCGCTCTGCCCGTCAAGAGTTCAATTTACTTCCCCTGATAAGCATCTCCGAGTCTGCGCGGCTTGCGTATGATTGGTCCATGCAGGCTAAATAAAAATTGGCTTAATGAATATTTCAGGACGCCTTGTCAGGAGCCGGTGTTTGAATTAAGGGACGCGCATTCCGTATGTCGAGCAGGCCCGCTCTCCTCCAGGGCCCTTCATGTGTGTCTAAGGGGTGTTCAGGGCCAGAGGGAAGCAGGAAGATACAATGGGCCGTCACTAGTGTGTTTTAGGGTTCTGAAAAGCATACAGGGTGTTTGTAAAGAGGAGAAGGGAGACCGTGGGCTGGGAAACATGGCTGACTATAAATAATGAAGTCCACCAGCTTCCCTGGGACAAGTGGGGACAAGATGTATGTGGGGGTGGCTTCCTGTGCCTGAGGAGCAGCCTGGCCATGCCACTTTTGGGGTCATCCTGCCTTATTCTCTGAGCCAGGGTGTGTCCCGTTGGGATGTACTGCAGGCCCTTCATGGTGAGTCTGACTTGGGTTGGATTCCAGAAGCCTGTTTGTCCCTTCACTTCCTGAGTGTAAACTGGAGGCCACAGAACGATTCTTACCTGTTCTGTACCTCCGGAATATAGGCTCTGGTTCTGCTTCACCTATTCCATGAATGATGATAGCGCCCTCTCTGTAGTACGAACGGAGGTCCCAGCGAAGGACTGCGCTAGGCCCTCACAGACTGAGGGTGAGACGCACAGAAAGAATGACCTTCAGCAGACGTCGCTGTCGCTGGAGAGCGGGGAAGGAAGGACGGGAAGGCCAGGTCTGCACCCTGCTTCTCACCAGCAGGTCCCTCGTCCTTGTGCTGGCATCGCCATTCTGCAGCCTTGCCTCAGTTTCCGGACTGGTGAATGGCTTCCAGGGACCACGAGATAAGCTGTGATGCTGTTACCGTATCAGAAACAGATCTGAGTAGGTCTTAGTTAAATCCTGGGTGGAAAGGAATCAAGATCGCGCCTCAACGTGCGCTCTAAACTGGATGCTATTCTTTTTCTCTGCTTTGCAAACAGAGGACGTGCCCTTTGAGCACCAGATCCAGAGTCCAGCACATTCCAAGTGAAGGAAAAGTGTGCCATCGAGCCTCATGGCACAGGGAGAGAGGGGATCCCACCCTCCCAGGGGGATCAGGGTATGCATATGTCCAAGAGGCAGAATTACCTCTTCACGTAATGAAATAGGCAGTCCCTTGCAAATGTGTATCTGTTCCTAAGCTGTCCTCTGCTGTTGCCAACACACAGTCAGTTTCAAGGGCACTGTGGCAAAACCCCATTTCAGAGGCACCCACATGACTGTCCGCCAGAGGTAGACTGTCCTGAGGCTGGACCTTTCAGGCAGGGAGCCCCGTCTTTGCTGAGAAATCACTGTGTTACCTCCAGGTGCGGTGCTGGGAGCATGTCCCTTCCCAAACCATCCACGCCAGGCCCCTGCTGCGGGTTTGGCCTCAGAGGCCCTGGCTTCAGAGCATGTCCAAGAGAGAATGCATCCCTATGAAAGTGGACAGGCCTTTGTTAGTGCCCAAAGATGACAGATGACTGGGCCACGTCCAAAGGTTCAGATTATGTTTGAAACTATGAGTCATGTTCTCCAGCCAATGTGAAAGTGGTCACAAATTTGACTCCCTGAGCCCTCATGTGTTGTCGGTGAAAAGCCTAACCTGGTGCAAGTACTCAGGACAGTCATGTGGCACTCTGCAGGGAAATTAGATTGGTCTATTCTGGGCTCATTATGGCCCAGGCAATAGGGGATATATTCCTTGCAGGTGATTTGCTAGAGCAAAGGGCAGGCTAGGCGAGTGAGGTCTGCTGGGTCACTGGAGAGACGCAGTGTGGCCAGTGCACAGAGTGGGGACCCAGGCTGGGGAAGGGGGCGGCCTATGCAGGCTCACCGGGAACAGATGGACGAATCTCTAAACTGTCCCGCTCAGTGGAAGAAGTAAGAAGCAGAGCGTGATCTCTAATACAATGGCCTTATATACCTTTAAAGCCTATGCGCATACGAGACAATGTTGATGGACACGGGCCCTTAGAAAGCGCACAGAGAGAACACACTGGAATGGGCCCTTCTGGGGTTGGGGGCAGAGCCAGAGGGAACATAGGAGAAGACAGACAGGTGTTTAATTCAATGAACTAAGGATGCAGCCTTGTGTGAACAGTGGGGGATATGGTACCTGCACTGAGAGATGTGACAGACTCCCGTCTGCCCACCTGGGGAACAGCACGAAGCAGGTGAACAAGTGGATCGGTGCGAGCTCCCTCTGTGAGGTGCTGAGGCCGCCTCCACTCCGAGCCGGGGCATCAGCATCTCGGGGCGCAGAGACGGCCAAGGACGGGCTGTCTTCCTCGCTAAGCGTGGTGTCTCGGCACACGCTCTGCACCCAGTCGGAGTCCAGTCCAGACTTTGAAAGGAGCCGTGATCTCAATACTTGCTTTTTATTATTATAAAAATGAAATGCGCCTGGTGGAAACATTCAAACATTGGGAAAGGGTGTTCAGCGGACGTGAGACTCCTCTACTCCTAGCCCTCAGAGGCTTCCCTGGAGACAACCCCACCTCGAGTTTCTCATGTACTCACAGAAGTTTCTGGGCATAAACACCTTGTGGGTGATATCGTCCCGACAATGGCTCCATGCGACTGCAGTGATGAAGACGGCCGCTGTGTGGGCAGCGCTGCGTGACTGACGGAGAACGCTCCCCTGACAGTGCTGGAGGCAGGACAGAGGCTGTTCTGCCATCGGGTACCCAAGGATGCTGAGGCTGCGACTCAAGGCTGAGCATCATGGGACCCTATGACTCCGCCCCCCCCATGACGCTGGCCTTGAAAGACCCAGGATGGCACTGTTCCAGGGTCTCCCAAGCGTGACCGCAGTCAGGTCCAGACAATTCTCACTCTGTGCAGCCAGCCTCCTTCCTTTCTCCCTGGAGCTACCTCCTCTAGTCCCCAGTTCTCGGTTTTCCATCTCTGAAAGGAATTAATTAGAAGAGACAATGCCTATGCCTGCCATCCTGTGCTCAGGGTGCTAGGTCCCGAGTGCCAGGCTGGCATTTGTAGGGTCTCAGTGTTTCCCAGGGAATACAGAGCGTGGCCTTTGGAACCTGGCCGGGTACCCCCAAGCACTGGGATTAGAAAGAGAAGATGGGAAATGAACTTCCAAAACCTGATGTTTCAAGAGGATCGCTCCAGATGCCGGTTTGTGATCCCCTGGGCCGGGCCAGTCATCTCCAAATGTCTTACTTCCCCGCAGCACCAGTAAGACTATTGCATTCAGAACACAGTACCGTTTGTGCATTACATATATATATATATATATATATATATTTCCCATTGTGTTAATGCACTCAACATATATACATACATTTATGCTGATTATTATATGCTATTCATTATAAAACACAAATTTAAATGAATGACTGAAAAAACCCAAGCATCCCAAATAGTTAACCGTACTGTAGTATGCACTTAAATATTTATTAAAAGGGTAGATCTCATGCTAAGTGGTTTTTATCACCAAAACACAAGAACAAAAACAAAGGGACATTGATCATTTCCCATTATATACAAATGTTGAATCATTATGTTGAACGTCTGAAATTAATATAATCCTATGTCAATGACATCTCCATTAAAACAAAACCAAAGAAGAAAGAAACAAAGGGACACAGGAAAGTTGGAGGTGATGGAGATGTCTCTTACTTTGACTATAGCGATGGTTTCAGGGTGTATTAATATGTCCCAATTCACCCAAATGTAGTTTCTCGTATATCAATTGTAGCTCAGTGAGCTGCTAACAGATACCTCATTTATAGCACAGGGACACAGGCACCACTGAAAGAGCTCCAAATAGCCAGAGCAACAAAATCAATATGTAGTATTGGATTATAAACACACTATAAAATAAACATCATGAGTCCACACTAATATAAACAACTGATAGGAGAAATAAGAAATGCAGCAGGAGAGACAAGTTTCCAGTGTTAAACAATTCCAAATAACTTATGTAGCTCCTCTTCCTTTAAGTGGGTGGGAGAGAACCCCCGCCCCTAAGTGGGGGCCGCACATATTGTCTTTCAAAGACAGCCGCCTGGAAGTGGGGGAGTGACCTGACAGTGGGGACACCGCCAGACAGGACCTCAGCCAGGTGATGAAGTCAGCATGGTGGTGACAGATCGTGGTGACAGAGTGTGCCTTTGCTGTGATGGGATGACAACTCTACCTCCACGGTCTTTAGGAGAAACACATATCATGGGGAAAAAAGCATCAATAAATCCCAACTGAGGGACGTTCTACAAAATACCTACTAGTAAGTACTCTTCACAACTCTCAAGTTCATTTGAAACAAGAGGAGTCTGAGCAGACATCACAACCATGAGGTGCCTCAGGAGACACGACGATTACATGTCGGGGCGGGAGGTGGAAGTCCTGGATAGACTCCCGGAACAGAAAAAGGACAGTAGGTAATCATCATACCTAAGAAGATCTGAATACAGTAAGGACTTCAGCTAATAACACTGAATCAACGCTGGTTCACTGACACCAGACTCGTGGAAGGTGTCACCACCGGGGCAAACGGGCACGTGGAAACTCTCTGCAGTGTCTGCTCAATTTTTCTGACTCTAAAGCTGCTCTAAAATTAAAGTTCACTTCTAAAAGATGCATCACATTTTAAAAAGTATTACAAATAGAAGTTCTAATCGTCTCACCCACCCCCCCCCGCTGGGTGAATTATCTCCTGTCCTGCACTGTGGTACCTGTGAGCGGGCCACTTCTCTATGCAGTTAAAGAAATGTGTTGCGCTAATGGGACACGCAAGTCAAGTGAGGGTTGAAAATCCTCGCCTGGCGTTCTCTACCGTGAGCGTGACCTTCCCCTGTGCCCTCTGGCTCTGTCAGAATCTGGCTGGCAGAGTTCTGTCTCCAGGCCAGAGAAGCTTAGTTCAGGGACTAAAAGATTAAAGACTCATTTGCACTACAAGGGAAAACATTATTTTCTTCTTTTACAGCGACACTGGGATTCAGAGTATGTGTTAGTTTCCTAGAGCTTCTATGACAAAGCGGTTTACAGCAACAGACGTGTTTCTCTCAGGTCTGGAGCCCAGAAGTGTGAAATCAAGGGCTCATGTGGGTCCTGCTCCCACTGAAACCCGTAGGGCAGGATCCATCCTGTCCACTCCGGCTTGGGATTTGTCCACAATCCTCGGCTTATAGACACATCGCTCCAATCTCTGCCTCCATCTCCACATGGCCGTCTCCTCGAGGTGTCCCTGTATGTGGATCGCTTCTCTTCTTACGAGGACATTAGTCATTTGGGATGAAGGCCCACTCTGATGGCTTCTTCTTAACTTCATTACCTCTGCAAAGACTCTTTTCCCAAATCAAGTCACTTGAGCAGAAACCAGGGTTTTGGACTGCAGCGTATCTCTTGGGGGAGTCTGATCCATGATGGGTGTCATCCTCGTGATGATGGGTGCCGCACGAGGGCTAGAAACTACCTCTCTCACTCCTTGTTCTCTGCAGCGCTTCCACTCCAGCTCTCCAGGGGACCCAAATTCACCTTTTCGGACAGCTCAGTAGTTTCCTGCTCACGTGATGTGAAGAGCATCTAAGGACAGAGAAAGAGCATCGCCCCCTCAGGAGGCCTGTAAGGAGACAGGGCATCCAGGGCTCTTCCGCCCACAGAGCAGGTCCTGGTCTTGCTGATGCCGTGCCAGGAGCCCTGACCTTGGTCAGCATTCTACAGCTTTCTCCTCCGTGTGGCACCGCGTGGCCAGACACCCACTGCTTATGTTGTCTGAACAAACATCTGTGACATCAACATCAGAGGGACATCTGAAGAAAAACAAAACAAAAAAAAAACCCCACCCATTCTCTCCCAAACTAAAATACCCGATTTCGTGTTTCCACTTAAGTTCCAGTCTTTTATTTTCCGATCAGAAGAAACCTGAACCCAAATCGATGAAGTCTAGCGCATGACAGTGTGATTGGTTCCTACTGTCTTTATAATAACAGTGGCCCAGCAATATTCCATCACTCTGATATCCTCCTACCTTTCATTGGAGATAAGGATTTTCTCATTTTTTCCATTATGATCGATAATGTTGCAAGAAATAACCATGTACAGAGTTTTTTTGTTTTTGTTTTTTTGGTTTTTTCTTCTTCCCCTTCTTTAGGATAGTCATACAAGGTTGGAATTCTTCCTGTATTGAAGGATATCATGACTTTAGATATTGGTTGGTACAAAAGCAATTGCAGTTTAAAAGGCTAAAAATAATTGCAAAAACCTCAATGACTTTTGCACCAACCTCCTATTATCAGAGAAGTGTTTGCCCAGTTTACAATACAGACCATGGGAAGTGACTCCATCTGCCACCCTCTAACCAGCATTGGTGGCTTCCATTTTGTTCGGTAATTTAACAAAAGTAAGCCAAAACCACACTGTTAAGCTTGTACCTTATTTCTCGATCTAATGCCTTCACGCTGGAGTATAAACTTCACAAGCGGTGAAGATGTCTTTATTGGCCACCATAAACGTGTGTTGACTAAATCAATGACAGATAAGAATAAATAAATGAGTGTAGGATTTGGCCCTAAGCAGTTCACAGCGGGTGCCTGGGTACAATGTGCAAACAGGGGCCTGGACCTTACGTGTGTCCAGACACAGAAATAAAGGCATCATTGTGTTCTCACCGGGTGCTAAGCACCGTGAGTGGGGTTGGCTCTCAGCCCCGTGGGGCCAGCTCCACGATGACCCCATTCACAGGTGAGAAGACTCAGCCCCTGGTCACAGAGCTGGCCCTTGATGGACCCAGAACTGGTGCCTGGGTCATTTTGTACATGCTTCTCAGGCCCCAGGGACTGACCATCCGTCGTGGAGCAGCTGTGACCCCACGAGACAACCTGGTACCTGCAGGAGGTCCCGTTGGGGTGTCTGTAAACCAGCATCGCCCACAAGGTGTGGCCTCTCCCCTGGGGTCCTCCTCCACCTGGGCTCCCGTGACTCGTGAGAGCCCTGAAGCAGCCCAGAGCTACTTGGGTAAGAAGTGGCCGAGAACAGAGGAGGTTTTCTCATTAGCTGGCCCGAGGAGCTGTTGCCCACACTGGAGCGTGGATAATTGCCATTTTTAATGGGGTTGATTTAGCAGCAAAAATTTTGCAATTTTCTCTTTTCCCTGGGGCTGTCACCTGGGCCCTGCACACCTGGGAGAGCTGGCGGGCTGCTGGGGTCTGCCCGGCTTCCCCTGGGCCCGGCCTGCTCCAGGCAGGGCACTCACTCCTCAGACCACCTGGGGACTAATTAGCCCCCAGCAGCAGGCGTGCCCTGAGCACCGTGAGGGTGAAACTAGGGGCAGTGTGCCCCCCTGGTCTCCAGGTCCTCCTCCTCCGGTGACATGGGCAGCCCCTCATTGCCACTGCCACTGGGAGCCATCCTGGCACCCCTGTGGTGTGGAAGGAGCAGGGCCCAGGGCCGGGCTCCAGGCCTGCTGTCTGTGCAGGAGGCATCAGTCAGCATCACCTGCATCCTTGTCGGAACAGATTGGAAAGACGGAAGCAATGGCAGTGGGTCCGGTACGAGGACACACTAGATATCTTACCAGTCTAAGTAGTAAATATGTGAACATTTGTTTTATAAAGAAAGGGTTGCTCAGTGAGAATGGGGCATTTGGGCTGTGTAAGACCCAGTGGCCAGGATCTAGTGGCCGTTATTGCTAGAAAGGCACCTGTGGCAGGAGAGAGGAGCATTCTGTACTGCGGGAGGGTAAGGTCCTTGGAGTTGGGGGCAAGGGGCTCGGTGGGGCCTGCTGCCTTCCCGCACCCCCACCTCTGTGCGCCGCCACACGCAGGATCAGGATACAAATAACCTTTGGCTTCCCATCCCCAGTCATCTCCCTCTTGGAGTCCACTCAACGCCCCTGGGGGATCCCAGGGACTTGGACCAGCTGCCTCTTGTGTGCTCAGGGTCTCTGACGCAGAAGCCCAGCCTCGGGCCTCCAGGGCCTCCTCCGGGGTCAGGCCTCCGACCAGGCGAGGCTGCCTGGAAAAGGTGGCCCCCTCGCGGGGGTCCTCCCACAGCCTCGAGAAGGCACTGTGGGTCCTCGAGGGCTTTCCATCCTGTAAAGGAGTCATGCAGGCTGGACGCTGCGTGCTGTACGCCGGGGAGGATGTGGGGCTGAGAACGGCTGTCATGCAGGGAGGTGCCCTGGGCTGTGCCCTGTGCTGGGACAATGCACCTGAGGAGAGTTTTATAGCATTCCTATCTTCGATGGCACAAAAAGGAGAGCCTCAGATTGGAGCCACGCCGACTGACCAGTGTAGAACCTCCTATGACAGCCGGGGTAGCTGCCTTGGAGCAGATGGGAACTACTCTGCCTTCTGAGGGCCCGAGTGAAAGCACCCGGTGCCATTACTCCTGCTGTCCTGGGCATCTACCATCTAGGCCACTGAAGGTGTCCCTGTCACTAGACCATGTCTGTCTAAGGGTCCCTCCAACGGGGCCAGGTTCCAGCAGCCTCTGAGGAGGGCAGGCGGGTAGAGGGCTCCTTTCTGCTCTGGCCATAACGGTGGCCTCCGGAGAGAACCCCTCAGCAGAGAAGTCATATTGCGTTGTACTCATTTGCCTTTACCCTGGTGGCCCTATGCGGGCTGCATGTGGATGGGGCTGGGTCCTTTCTATCTGCAGAACAGTTTGCTGCGATGCTTGTTTTAGCTCCAGTCATGCCTCTTGGGCTTGTCTTTGGTATGGTGACATCCCCATTTGCGCTTCACAGATATCCACACCCTTGCTGCCATGGCAACAGCTGGAGTGTTTGATGGGCAGACTAAGGACCCCTCTGTTTGATTCTGTGAGTCTTGCATCCTGGGGAGTCGTAATGGCCTCAGGAACTGGACACTTCCTGCTCCTCCTGCAGGAATTGTGAGGGATTTTGCGGGAAGGTGGCCTCCATTGCGGGCACAGCTCTGGCAGAGCTGCCTGGTTCTCCGTCGAGGCAGCAGTCCGGCTCTCCTCCTGGACACGAGGCTTTGCAGAGACCTTCTCCCCCTCAGAGCCTCCTTTCTATCCACAAAGTGGGTGTATGATGCCTGGTCCCCTGGGACGCAGGTCAGGTGGGGCTTTGGGCTGAGCCCACTCCTGGCCCCAAATTCTTGAAATCCTGTTTGTTACTTTGCCTAGAGACTGGTCAAGTCTGGGACCCTCCCAGCCATGGTCACGGGACTCTTCCCTCTGCCAAGTTATGGCAGGGACCGGCCTCTCCTAGCAGGGAGCCGGGCTTCAGGGAAGATGGCACTGATGACTCAGCATCCTCTCTCAGGCCTTCTTGTGCTTGGCTGACCCTGTGGACAGCCCACCTGGCCCCCCAGGGTCTTGCCAGGAGGGAGGTTGCCCTGTGTTTCCAGCCATCCTATGTCGCTTTGTCCTGTGGCTTTCAAAAGGTACCAGGGCATTCATTGTGCAAATGTTCTCTGTTGGCTTGTGTGACTTCCCGCTTCTGTCATTGACCATGATGGTCACTGCCGTCCTGTCAGCCAGGGTCTGCTCCAACGAAATCAGAACTGTGGGGAGGGCAGAGGTAGCGGGCCGGAGATACTCCGTGCACTGCTGTCCGCCTTGGCAAGGGCTGTGCTCCTCAGTCTCCGTTGTTGTTTCCATCCCAGCTCCGCGATGCAGAACTTGACAGCTTCTTCTTCTGGACCCTGAGCGGTGGGGACCTGTGGGTCTGGGGGAGCCGACGAGACCTTGTGCCACCCTCGTGCAGCCCTTTGGGAGCCTGTTGTCTTCCCATGGAGCCTGTAACCCCCCCCCCCCCAGAATTGACTCCAATTAGAAGGAGGCTGTCTAACTTTAAACAAATAGCGAGCTGATGAGCATTCTCTGGTGACCTGCAAATTTTACACCTTGGCACTTTGGAGTGTCATCAGGCTGAGCACATACCCAACTTCGAGCCAAACACACTAATGCCGAGAATTAGTTTAAAAGCACATGAGAGACTGGGGAAAAGAGCAGGATTTTTAGGACTCACTAATTTAAAGGCCCAGTTTACTTTACTGGAATAGAGGCTGAGTGGATGGACTTCTCATTTCATAACTAAAATATTCCAGGAGTTCTCATTTACAGAATAGTAACTGCTTTTTACCAAACCTTCTACCATTTGTCCTTCCTTTGCTCCACTTTAAAAAAAAAAAAAAAGTCTCCACGGAGACAGGAAATGTTTTTAACAAGAAGGTGATAATCCACTCTCTCCATACTTTGAAAGTAACCTGAGTTAAACCTTCTGATCATGTTACTGGATGAGTTCCATTTGGGGTTTTTCTTTCTCGCAGCTTGAACCAGAGACGTGGAGACAATTTACGAATATATGGAAATGACAACATGCTGACCTTTGAGAACAAATACCTCAGGACACGTGGATGCTGAAACGAGAGTCCTGTCCACAGTGCTAACTAGGTGCGTCCGTGGACCAGAGCTGGCGTCCTGGGCGTGCAGCGCCTAGCGCCGCGGGCCGGGTGTCCGGCAGAGCTCCATCCCCTGAGAATCGGCAGTTCTGTGTAAACCAGATGCATTTGCGTCCCTCAAGGAGTAAATGGTTAAACCCACTGGGGTACACCCGTGCCAGGGAAGACTACTCAGAAATAAAAAGGGAACAAACTATGGATACACACAGCCGCTTGGTTATCTGCTGGGAATTATACCGAGTACAAACGAGGTTAGGTATCTATCTCCTATGATGCCATTTGTATAACATTCTTTTTGTTGTTCTTCAATTAATTTCGAGATGTGCTATTATTTATGTGTTGTTTATGCTGTTATTTGTTGTTGGATTTGTAACATTCCTGAAATGACAAACTCCAGAATGAAGAATGGATTAGTGGTTGGCCACGGGGGGCGAGCAGGCCCTGGAAGGAGGGGCACAGGCAGGGTGAGGGACCCTGGCCATGATAGCAGCGTTGTGTGTCTTGACCCTGGACGTGGATACACAAACCCACAAATGTGATAAAATTGTACAGAACAGAATATGCCCATGCACAACCAGTGAGTACAAGTGCCTGCGACTGCTGGATTGTTTCAATGTCACTTTCCTGGTGGTGACACTGCAGTTTTGTGAGATGTTTCCATTGGGCACGTGGGGTCTTTCGGTGTCATTTCTTATAACTGCATGTGAATCTTCAATTATTTCAACATTTAAAACATTAATTAAAGTAAAACATAAGTTCAACTTGTCTAAAATATATGCCCTTAGCATCAGGACGATACTATCAGGTGCTGCTGTTTGTCCATATTACGTCTGACACTATTCTCCAACGACACTGCATCGCCAGACAGAGCCAGTTCTGATCTCAGCAGGCTCTTCAGCATCCATGGGTGGTCGAGGTGGGCCCCTCATGTTCCCCTAGAGGCCCTGCAGGGAGGCCTGAGCTGGGCAGATGGAGCTCCATGCTCTGGTCTGAGGAGCAGGGAGAGTTCTGGAAAGTCTGGCAGGAGGCCTTGGAGAGGACAGGCAGGTGGGCTTCCTCCTGCCCTGGACAGAGGGCAGCCTGAAGCCTGCCTACATGCCCAACTCCCACCCCAAGTACTGGGGCTGCTTTCACTCAACATAGAAGCTGAGCATTGCAGTCAGTGGAACCGGCCTCATGGTTCCAGAGAACCAGGCTGAAGACGAGGTTGTGGGTGTTACAGCCCTTGTCCTTTGGGAGTGGTGTGGGCGGGGCCTCAGTCCCTGCTCAGTGACAGTGTCTCTGCCCCAAAGAGGACATCCAGACATGCAGGGAGGAGGTGAGGAGGCCAGAGGCGTCGGCCGTCATGTCAGGCAGGGGCGTTTGGCAGGAGGTGGGAGGGATGCACTCCTGGGGTCGTCAGGAGGCTGGTGTCCGTGGGAGCCAGGCCTGGGGGGACTTGCCGAGTGAGGGTGCAGACGAGGAGGTGAGCTTCCAGGGCTAGAGCCGTGGGTGTGCCCGGGCTTCTCTAGGTGCAGGTGCCAATGTCTGGAAGCTGAGAAAGGACTGGCAAGAGCGAAGCTACACAGCGGACATCCAGGGCCCTGGCCACCCGACCCCGCACAGCCCTGCGGCTCTGAGGCCAGGAGAATCAGGTGTCCCCCTCCGCGGGCGGGGTCCTCGCTGCTCAGGTAAAAATGGGTCTGGGTCAGCGTTTTTCTAACTGGTCCACGGGGCCCTCGGGGTTGCATGGAGCCCTGCCACATTCACAGGAGGTGGCTGGGATGGGGCCAGTCACTGTTGGAGTCACTTTGGGTTTGTGTGCCTGGTGTCCCTTGGTTGGCCTTCCTGTCCCTGAGACTATGGACAAAAAGGATTGCATGGCCGAGCAGAGTTCGGAAACAAATAGAGGAATGAGGTGATATTTGAGGGGTATTTCAGTTCTAATGTTGTGCGCAGATGTTTCTGAAAATGGAGATGTAAGCTGTAAGGAATGAATGTTCTCCTGAAACTATCTACAATTCATGTACTTTTGACCAGGTGACCAGAAGTTGTGCCTCAACCAGCTCTCAGGGTTGTTCACTCCCATTCCTGGGAAGTGCCTGTCCTGCAGTTCATGCTACAGGGTGCTTGTCTGGGACACCTGCCATCAGAGAAGAAACGCCAAAAGATGTGAATTCAGGAAAATGCAGTGAGTGTAACCCATGGGGACATCTGTTGGCAAGAGGTAGAATTTGCTGGGGACTCCACTTTTTCGTAACTGCCCACCTGAAAAGAATTTCCTCTCATGGCGAATGTAGCGTGTCAGCCCCCGGCCTGGGTGCGGGGAAGGCAGGAAGGCATGGCACAGGTGCCGTCCCTGCTTCCACCTCCCTCGGTCTCTGCGCCGAGCTGTTCTGCTCAGGGGCACGTGCAGCGTCCTTTGTGGAGCAGATGTGTTGGGGTTAGCCTGGGTGTCCCTGCAGAGATGCCTCCTTTCTGTGTACCTGGAGGCCGGAGCCAGTGTTGAGAGAACCTGGAAGGGCCCGTGTGGCCATAGCCGTCAACCGAGGCGGTGACACCTGCTGTTATGGGGACCTAGTCCCACCTGTCCTCAGAGAGGAGCAGTGACTTTTCCCAACTGCGTTGACTATTGCCAGTGTGTGTATTTGCAATACTGCTGCTTTTTGTGGGCTTTCGTTATTAATTCAAAGCAGCTTTGCCCGCCCAGTGTAGACACCCAGTGAATGCTGGTTCACCAGGGAGTGGATCAATGTGTGAAAACGTCTGCCCGCCTGCTTGCCTTTAGACTGGCTTCTGGGAGACAACCGAGCACTGGATCCTTCTTTCTGTATTCTAGTGACAATCAAGTCTAGTGACTCTGAGCTTGATGTTTGAGCAGGGGCTGTCTGCCAACCCCCATGCACCCTACTCCTCATAGGACGTTGGGCAGGCTACTTAAGCTCCCCAGGCCTCAGTTTTCTCCACTTGTAGTTCCTTCCCCTCGAGGAGCTCTGTGATAAGTAAGTGAGTTGGTTCATATGTGCCATGCCTGGTACCCAGGAAATGCTCAAGACCTCCTCACAGACGTAGTAATTCTTACTATCACTTTGCATTCTTTCAAAGGTCATGTTGTTTCCTTGATGAATTTCTTCCCTGGTCCTATCCAAGATCAAGGATTTCTATTTAAAAAAAAAAAAAAAAAAAAAAAAAAACAGAAACAAAAACAAAAAACATTTGTGCAACCAGTGCCTGAAAGTCAGTCCTTTGCAGCCCAGGCTCAGTGATCACCTAGTAGCTCATCGTGAATGGTCACCGACATCTGTCATTGGGGGTTGATTAGCTGGGAATCCGTTGGGCATTTTGTACTTCCTCACTGTAAGGCTTTTTGGACGTAATTCCACCCATCATTAGAAAGGCAAATTTGGCCTTCCACCAACAATCTCTGCCAAAGCCAGCTTTTCCATCAGGAGACTTTGCATGAGGCTGCACAGCTGTCTCCTGGGGGTACAGGAATAAGTCCCTTTGCGGGTCTCAAGTTAGGGTGAGGACTTGCTCACATGTGTGCAAGCGTGTGTGTGTGTGTGCACGTGCGAGAGAGAGAGAGAGAGACAGAGAGACAGAGAGACAGAGAGACAGAGAGACAGCAGACATGGAAAGACTGCTAACGTTTGGATCTTATAATAACCAAGGAAACAGTGCAGTTTTGGTCTCTGTGTTTGGAGGCACAGTTCTGGTGAGTTCTGGAAACACCCTTGTTGTGGGCATTGGAGGCCCCTTTTGGAGAAGAGGGAAATGTCCCCAGTGTTATGCCCCCTCAAGGGGAATGGCTTTGTCCCCAGGACGCCGGAGCTCTCTCACTTTAAAAACACTACTTTTTTCCTGACGCCTGGGTCTGTGTCTTTAAGACAATAATTGCTGAATTGAAATTTGAGACTGTTATCTTAATAACCAATTACTCAAATAACTTTGAAATTGGCTTAAATTGGCTCGTCATGCTACATTTACCTGAATCTTTTTATGGGAAAGTTAGGAATAAGAAAAAAAAATTCTTGGCCGTCTCATTTGTTTGGGTATAGCTGAAGGGCCTTGTTTGCACAAGCCAGAGGGGCTGGGTCTCCTTGGCCCAGACCCCTGCCTCCTACTCTGGGATGTACCCCGGCCGATTTCTTTCTGAACGCGGCCCACCCAACACCACAGCCCTGCTCTGCCCTCCTGTAGCCCTTCCCATAATAAGGCCTCGTTTTTGTGAGCAAATATTTACACGTCACGCTCATTAAATGCATTTTCATCATCTTTGCAAAAGATTCAAATTTCTTTAAGTTTTTTTTCCTTTGGGGAAATAATAGCTACAGTTACGTCACTTTAATTTTCTCTGCTCACACAGTTATGAAAGCTTAAAGGTGAGACTCACAATGTTTAAACTACAGGACTTCACCTTGATTAGTGGTCTGAACAGAGGAGGGTGAGTTTCTGGGAGCAGTGCACTGGATTTTTATATGTAGCTATAAACCCGGTAATAGAATATTACATCTTTTTCTCTAATATCGTCTTATATTCCTTCATTTTTCTCGTAGTCCAAACCAAAGTAATGAGAGTTCTTAGTGCTCTTCACAATCACGCTATCTTCATTTTTTCCTGTTACAAAATGTTGCTTCTGCAAACCTTCTGCCGATTGTAAGTAATTCTGTGACAAGGTGAGGTGGCATAGGGGAACGAGAAAAGCACAGGCACCCAGCTTCAGAAGAGCCCCAAGGACCCACCCATCTCCCAGGGTCCTCCCTGCCCCATACCTGAAGCTAGGGCAGCAAGGACCTTCAGAGCTGCCAGTCACCCCAGTGACAGATGGGCAAATCCCCACCCAGCTCCGAGGGAGGCCACTTTTGTTTGCCAGTTACTGTTTGAAATGTGCAAGACTATTTTATTTTAACTTAGCATCTCCCCCCTAAAGAGGGGTGGGCATTTTCACACCTAAAGTCACAACGCAGATGTGTTTCTATTTTCAGGCATTGGAGCAAAGACAGGAAAAGAACAAAGATGATTTCCAGGTTCAATATCGATCTCCGACCATAGTAAAACCAATGACTCTTTGCAGACACACCATGGTCCTGTGGGGGTTGGGGCAGCCGGCAGGAGGGGGACAGCAGGGAGCTGACAGCATGTGGGCGCAGAGCTGGTCTCTGGATTCCTCTGTGACCACAAGCCACCAGATACACGCATGTGGGCTTAGTGGCTTCCAGGGGTTTCTGGCCCTCCGTGTCCTCATCTGTGACATATGGGGATTAGATGAAAATCTTTAAACTTAAGTTCCCGCTGAGAGTTATGGGGACACATTCTGGGAAGTGGAGTGGAGGGGCTGGTGGGCAGAGCAGTGACCCCGAAACAAGACCCTTTTACCTGAGGGACCCTGGCCAGGCACTTGGCAGCCTTGAGTCCCAGTTCCTTATCTGTGGAGCAAAGAAAGATTATGTTTCCTGCCTCCCCTCATGTGTTTGGGAGGATGAAACGAGGAAAAGTACAAAATGGAGTTAGAACATTGTAAAGCACTCTATATGAATATGAAATATTAGAGCTCTCAGGATGCAACAAGATTTTCAACCTCATAATTTACCTCGAACTCTGGGAGGAAATCACCTTGTCATAAAAACATCTTGGAACGGTAATCCATTATTCTTCTACACTGGGAGAAAATTCAGAGAGGTTTCCAAAAGAACGAGATTATAAAACCGTAAAAGAATCTAAGTTCAAAAGCCCTTGGAAACTGCTGGACTGAGCCTTAATAATTCAAACAACTCAGCCAAAGTTTTTCTTTCTCATGGAATAAAACATTTTTCTTTGTTTCACAAAGCAGATAATGTGTCAGGAAAGCTCAGGCAGGATCCAGAAGAAGTGGATCCCGAGCCTCTCTCACTGCTCACGTGCTCTTTTGGACGCCCCGCCGGGTGCAGAACTCCAGGGCTTGGGGTGCAGGGAGCCGCGGGCAGTCTGGGAAGGTTCCCTGCCCCCTCTCAGCCCTCTGCACTTCCACAGCTCCCCTTCCTTCACTCCTCTCCCTCCTCTTTCTCTTCTCCAGCGGATGTCACAGTTGTCCCATGAACTCATCCAGAAGGGGCTTTCCAGCTCCTTCTGCTGCCCCTCCCTTCCTGCTCTTAGCCTGGGTGGAGGCAGCACCTAGAGACCTGTCTCTGGGTGGCCTTGGCCAAGGGAGGGTCAGGGTCAAGTCCTGGGGAGAAAGGGAGCTTAGGGCTCTGGAGAACAGGGGAAGCAGGAGGATCCGGGCCTGGGGAAAGCACTGCTGGCCTTCTCTAGAACATGCTAATGACTCTGGCAAGTCCACAGTGCCTTAGATTTGCAAGAGAACATGATTTTCTTTTTTTTTTCCTTCTGGAAATGTTTAATATGAAAAACAGGTTTACAATTTTATCTGTAATCCAAAAGGAGAAACCTAAGATTCTTTAGGCCATGGAGCACACTTTCAAAGGATTTATAGGTAAATAGAGTTTTTAGTATAAATAGATTGCATTATTTTCTATCCACAGAAGGACAATGATATTGAAATATATGCCGCAATTTATTAAAGGACCAAACCTCTGGACTCAACTGGGGAAAGTTGATTAAGTAGATTAAAAGCCTCAGACGCTCTGAGTCAGTCTCCTGAGTGACCGTCATGAACTCCACCCGAGAGCTGACGGTTTATCAGGGGGGCTCTGGGATAAGAGGGTGAGTCCCATTTCATAAGTGGGGAGAGACAAGTAACCTGACCTGGCTTCCCGATGGGCAGAGATGGAGTTGGCCCTGCTGGTCCCGAAGCAGCAGATGGGCCTCAGGAATCCCCGGGCCAGCGTGGCTTCCTGGTCCCCAGGGTCCAGCAGACTGCCGAGCCAGCCCACCTGCCATGGCCCCAGCCAGAGAGGCAGGGCTGGGAGGCGGGCGGCCGGAGGGGGCAGCGCTGCAGGCAGCCTGTGTGCACCTCCTACCCTGAGGTCCACAGACCCCCAGATGGTTCCCGACAGTTATAAAACCATAGTTTCCGAAGAAAAAGAGCAATCATACAGTTTTGTCTGTGTCCCTTTCACAAAGGTGAACTGTTAGAATAATTAGGAAGTTATAGCCATCCCCTTGCCTTCTTAAAAAGTCTGTACAGGGCAACTAGGGGAGAGAGTCTGTCTTGATAATATTCGCTTGGTGTAGCAGCTGCCCCACAGGGTTTTATGTCATTGTTGTCTTGGTCACACTTTGTATTGTATATTGTGTTGTAGTCAAATAACTTTTAGAAAGTAAACCAATGGCTCAAGTGTTCCCTCGACATCTCAGCCTAGTGATGTGAAAAGTTACCCTTCAAAGTCACACCCTTCAAGTTGAAAAAGTGGCAAAGGACTCCAGTGGCAATCCTGCAGGCACACCTGTATCACCAGCTACAAAGGTGATGGTGCAGGAAGCAGAATATGCCATCAGCACCATTTGTCTCCACACGACACTGCTACACATTGCGTGACATCAGACGGCCTGCATGAGGGACGCGTCCAGTGGTGACCGTGGGCGCAGCTCCTGTGCTGTACAGGTGATGGGACCACCGTGGGCGGGAGCGCCCCAAGGCCGGTCTGATGTTCAAAGACGTGCTCCGGGCCTGCGGGGTATTCCGCACGTCTCTCACGGCAAACATACAGGAGGGAGGCCATTATTAATGGAGTATGATTTTGTAAATCGTGATGGGCTTGGAGAGTTGTGATGAGATTCTGCTCACAGTGCACCTGCTGTCGACCCAGGCCCTGCTGTGTTCTCAGGAGGTGGCAGCGGTAGCGCTGGACCCCACCCAGGAGTGACAGTCACGAATTCAGGCAGCACACAGCATTGCTTTGACCAGAGGGCACATAGGGCAAAGCTCTCCCACGTGAAAATCCTCTGAAGGACAAGAGGAAAGGCTCCCAAACCCTGGGATGTGGCGTGGGACTGAGATACCGGTGTGTGACCCTTACTGTGCCCAGTGAGCCATCTGGGGACGCTTGCTGCAGAGCCACGTCCCGGGGAAATACCTGGCTCCTTGAGTCACCTGAACCTGGTACTTCAGGGTTGCAATGTGATTCTTAACATGCGAAGTTCCTCCAGTGGTGGCAATTTTTTAAAGATCAAATTGTGGCCCAGATACATTGCTCACCCAGAGTTTCTCTCTTCTAATACTCGATTTTATTACACATTAGAAAAAGAAATTGATTACATAGTATTGGAAATCTTCCAAAACTGTATCCAAAGGCTGAAACAGAGCATAAGCGTTGTTTGTTGCTGTTTTTCAGAGCCAAGTACAACCACACAATGGATTAAAAACCCATTCACTGGTATCTCCCAACTGAAAGATAATTCCAGCTTCCAGCTGTTGAGTAAAACACACACATCGAAAGCTCTGGGAGAGCGCCCCTCGTCTTCAGTGAGGATGCTGTTCGTAATTTCTGGGCCACACTGGGACCGAAGATGGATCATCCCCACAATACGGGTGTGTAATCAGGATTCGCTAACTTACTCAAAAAGAAGGTAAGAGAGGGACCAGCTTGGTCTGGAGCTTGCCGTGCTGCAGTCCGAAATGTCTTCGTAAGTGGCTAGAAACAACTGTCTGACTCATGAGCGAGCCAAAACAATGATTGTTAACTGTTCGTTTTCATAGTGTTGTGTTCACACGAGTGTATCAGGATGGGGAACGATGGGGAAGGAGGCCACTGCCAGACGCGTCGTGCTCACTGTGGTTACATCTCAACGAGTGATGGCAGATGGTCTGGAGACGCACGGGCTTCTTGAAACAGAAGAGACATAGTGCAAAGGAAATTCTAATAATAATCTCGAAATAAAGTAATAAATTACCCGGCAGACCTAGGAGTGAGTGGGGGGCTGTGAAAGGGGGAAATGAGTCATTCCCAGGGCCTCGTCTGGGGACGCGAGGGCAGGGAAAGTAATTGAGGGGTCACAGAAGAAATGGAGGAATAAAATATCTTTGGGGGAAGGACTTAGAATCTGTTTCTTTTTTACATCGTTTTAGAGAAATATTTGTCTGATGATGGTTTCCAAGGAGACAGAGGAGGTTCCTCAGCCCACCCCAGCAGGAAAGAGAGGGCACGCTCCCATTGGGAACTTTGGGAAATGGCCAGTAAGGGACAAGCCGGATGTCACTGTGGCCCAGAGATCAGTAAGTCCTGTGTTGCTCCCCAACCCAGATGTGACAAGAGGGCGCAGAGCAGGAGAGCAGGGTCCCCAGGGTGTGGGGTGCTTCCGGCAGCATCTGAGTTCGTCCCTTAAAGAAGTGAAAGCGCCCCAGGGATCCTCAGGTGGGGCGTGGCGGGTCCAGGGCTGAGCACACGCACCTTCCCTCCACGTTCCAGCTGACGTGTCCCCATTGCCTGGTGCTAACCAGAAGCCCTGCAACAAATGAGCCTGATGCTGTGGTCCATCCAGCTTCGTCCCTGGGCACATGGGGACCGAGGCTGGGAGTCGGGGGCCATGCCCAACACAGAAGGTGACCAACAGTGGGATAAAAATGCCAAGCAAAGTGCCCTAATTAACAAGGAGAGAAGGAATGGCTAGTGACTTGAGCAAACCAGCAAAAATAAAGGCAGAAGAAACAACAATGCACAAACTATGTACAAGTGATAAATCCAAGTAAATCATGTTACGTAATATACCAGTGAAGTGACTTCTCCTATTACATGTAAGAAAACCCCTGTCTTTCAGGGTCGGCCGGGTGGAGCCTGGGCTTCGATGCCTTTCTCTCCCCCTGGCCTGTGAACTGCTTTCATCTCCCCCAAGCCTGGCACACGGCTGGCACTCAGAGGTTTTCATTCGAGGTAAACGCCCCTTCCTCCGAGCCTCGCTCACAGAGTGGAGGCCCTGCTTTTGGCTGTAACCACAGGGAACACTTGCCCCCCTGGGCCCACAGTCTGGCAGACCTAAGAGAACACCCTTCCACGTTGGTGTTTCTAGGTGGCCAGTGAGGACACAGCGTGAGCCATCCTCAGTGAGCTTGACTGTGACGCTTTCCCAGAATCTGACTCGTTACACCCATGTACAGAGAGGCACGACCCCCTCTCATGGATAACTAACCCAGCGCGGCTCACCGCCACCCACCCACTGAGCTGTACGAAGGACAGTAGCTAAAGAAGCAGTCCGGTGGGTGCTGAGCTGATTCACACCCGGTGATTCAGAGGTTCCTGGTCGGCGGTACTCAGTCTTCCTGGAGGGGCGTGGCCAATTGCTCCAATGTCATGCTGCCAAGAGGTGGGGCCTTTGGAAGGTGACCAGGTCATGAAGGTGGAGCCCTCCTGTTTGGAATTAGTGCCCTTAGAAGAGAGATTCAGAGAGTTCCCTCACCCTGTCCTTCATGCGAGGACACAGGGAGAAGACGGCCGTCTATGATCCAGGAGGGGGCTCTCCCCAGACCCCGGATCGGAAAGCACCTCCCTGAATTTCTTAGTAATTCCGAGCCGCTCTCCTGCCTTGTCTCCCTCTGACCCCCAGAGCAGAGAAGGGCAGGGTCTCCTTCAGTTTTCCCTGTGGTATCCCTCCTACCAGAGGGATGCGCTCGTCTTGTGGCGGGCAGGTGGGCCACCGCCCTCACACGCAGGCTGAGTAGTCTGGACAGCCATGCAAACAGCATGAAGGAAACACACGTGCACATGTTCACGCTGGGCTTGGCAGCCGGCAGGCCTCTCACCGCACTTTGCGCCCCGCACAGCACTGGTCTGCTGGCAGGTGCTGGGCCACCCCTGAGGCTCCATTTTTAGGACAGGGCAGGCAGAGAGTGGGAAGTGGGACACAGGGGAGGCTCTTCGGGTTAATGTGTGACCGTCCCCGCTCTCCTCACTTCCCCAGTGCCCCAGAGCAGTCAGTGCCTTTCTGGTGAACTTCAAGTCAGGGGGAAGCAGCTGAACGATCACGGCCGACAGTCCAAGCATAGTCTCCCAGGCTGCAGACACTGCAAAAGTGGCTCCAAAACGAAGGTGGAGGGGTGCCTCTGCAGGGTTCGGCATGCAGGTAGCCAAGCCACTCAAATGGTGACATTCCAGGGGATAAAAAACAAAAAAAAAGGATGCTGGCTGTGTGTTCATTTGTAAGCAACAGACACAAGATTTTGTTATCGACTAGAAACAGAGAGTAAGCAAAGGAGGGGAAAACGTTCAGTGGCAGGAGGGAAATTGTGTCTCTCGAAGTCTGAGTGCTGGCTAGTGGTTAGGGGGACAGCATGTGGCTTTGATCTGGGCCGTAGCCTCAGTGTTGTTTTCTCTGTAAGCAAAAGGCTTCAGTCCACTGCAGCGCCCTCCGTTGCTGCTAGAGGCATAACTGGCCCTGGACACGACTGTCAGCCTCCCCGACATTACCGTTAAGTGACACAACGTGACATAAATAATACTGATGGCCATGTCCACAGCAGATTAGCTCTATTAACCTTTTAGCTGGGCTAGAAGCATTGCCACTTTTGCTCCCCTCCCCCACCCCCCAAAAAAGACCAAAAAAACAGCCAGTGATGTTCACTTTCAAATACGGAAACTCAAAGCACCTGTGTTTAATTTTCATCGGGAGCACCGTTTTCATTTCTGAGCTGCAAAACTCCGGTGCTCCTGGCCCCTACTATGTCAAAAATGCACAGTGGCAGACTGGCATATTGAGCTATTAATAATTTGCTATATGTGTTACAGATGTTGCATAAATGAATGGTGTTCTATCACTATTTCTTGACATTGGGGCCCTTGGGGTGGCAGGCTAAGGCCCAGATCTGTCTACAACCTGCCTGTTCTGGAAAGAAAGGGGGGAAAAAGTGGCCCCTTGGAGCAGAATCACATTCCAGCTCACAGAGCCAATTTTTCAGATGTTCTCTCTTTCCTGTTCCTTGTTCCCCCACTCAGACCTCATCTGGCTGGGATGAAAAATGATGTGATGCAATTTTTTATTCTACGCTTGACACTCTTGCAGAAGGCAATGTGGTCCGTTGATTGCAAACTCCAAAAAGGTCAGAAATGAGGAACCAAGCTTTTGGAAGCTGCCCAAAAAAAACTTTCAAGCCCAGGAAAACAAAACTGCTAATTGTTACCCCTTCTGCCGCTATTAGGCTTCAGAAGAGCTCCGAGCATATGTTTCACGAACATGTACTTTTATATTAAGACACTGAGCCACGACTGAAATGCGTGTTAAGTGCCCAGCTGAAAATGGACAGTACGTTTAAAGTTTGACAGCAAACAGCTGTAGGCTTTCTTAAACTTAATTCAAATAATGAAATCAATAGGTTATGCTACAGTTTTAAGTTTCCCCAAACAAATTTATATGAGAAATGATATTAATTTATCTGAGATTACTTCAGCCAAGGCATAGATTTTTCTCTGTCACTTCTGAAGGGGAGGGAGAAACAAAAGTCTGAACAATTACAAAAAATATAGCTTGGCTTGTTTAGGGATCTAATAAACAAAATGTGCCTTTTCAACCTAGATTGATCACACTCTGCCTGTTTACTCATTCTGTGGCCGCAACAATTTTTGAAATGCTAATAAATTACATCTCCTTTTCATTCCCCACATTGGGAGAATGGTCCTTTCCAAACAAAATACATGTGTGGGCAACATGCCCAAGTTTTTCTTTCTTTTTTTCCTTCTTTCATATACACTTTTAAAAAATGCCACACAGCAATGAGTCCTCTATTGAATAATTCCAGTATGAGTAAAAGCTGAAGGTTAGCGAGCCAAGCTTAAGCCAAATGGTGCCAGATAAAATTCCAATTTAGACACGGTTCCAATTCACACTGCTTTCAGCCTGTAACCTTCCCCGAACAGTGCAGCCAAAAGATTTAATAGTGTCACCAGTAGGGCACGCATAAATAGCAACTTTTATTGGTCACTGTTTTGGAAATGTCAAGAGGGCTACAATATGGTTCTGGTTTGCAGTCAGCCTTCACTTTACACACCTCACTGGGTCTTGGAAAACGTTTTTTTTTTCACTGTGACATATTATAACGCCTTGTGAAAAAGCGTTTTCACTCCGGAGACTTCTGATGTAGGACTTGGCAATGCATTTCCTGGGATCGCCAACTAATCCACACCCACCTGTGGAGTCATCCGTGGGCGTAATGCCTGTCCTGGCGGCCGTGGGACCCCCAGGGTCCTTGCGCCCACGAGACTCACAGTCTAGGGAAAGAGATGAGGGTTGTACCTGGAAGACCTAATGGAGTGCCAACTGAAAAATCGGCACTCCCCGGTCAGACTCGGGTAGGGAAAATCCATCTGGGACAGGAGACAAACTCAGGGAGGCGGGTCTGATGGACAGGGTGGGAGGTGGGGGGAGGAAGGGCAGCCTGGGTGAGAATGGGGTCCGCGTGAGCAAGAGCCCGAGGTGGAGTGTGAGTTCCGTGGGGCGTGTTGGACCAGAACTCAAAAGCACTTTTTCAAAGCAGTTCTAAGGCCCTGTGGTGTGCATTTTGTTTGCGGGAGAAAGATGCGGCCGTCCCTCAGAACTTTTGTTTTCAAAGCTCAGACTCGATGCTCTTTTCAGAAATGCTGGGATTCTGTTCTATGGTCTGTGATAAAGCCGGTCCGGGGGGTCTAGGAATCCATGCACAGGGCAGACCCGTTGGTTCTTGCTATGTGTCCTGGAAGCAGGGTTTCAGAGCTCACCTCTGAGTGGATGGCACCCTGCGCCCGGGCTCGCTGAGAGACCATGTGGGCAAGGGGTCTCTCAGGGGAGGGCCCTGCCTGTCTGGGCCCTGCTGAGTCCAGGGGGAGGCCTGCATTCTCCTCCAGACAAGGGACATCGCTGTAGTACTGGAAGTGCTGTTCATGCAAGGATTTCCATTCCCACCGCTGTCCCTTGGAGACCAACTCAATCTCATTCACTGTGAAATGCCCTGGAGCCTCAGGACCTGTGGGCAGGAGCCAGGAGTCATGACAGTTCCAGATAGGCCACCAAGGGCTGGCCTGGGACCTGTGGTCCTCCTGCTGAGTGGCTGGAGGGTGGAGGTGGCCTGGTCCTCCTGGCCTGCTGGGAACCGCCCTCCAGTCTCCAGTGTCATGTTAGCTGGATGTGCTGGATGAGCCTGCAGGGTGGAAAAACCCTTCCCTCCAGGGCCCGGATGGAAACAGTCCCCTGGAGACAACCTCGAATATAAAACCATCTAGGAGGAAGGCCTGTCTTGTTTGAGGAAACTTGAGAGCTTTTTCCTTTTGCAAAGCCAGCTCAGTTCCTTCTCTCTTTCATTTATTGGTGACTCTAACAAACGTTTCAAACCAAATTTAGAACAGCTGGTGTTCCAGAAACTGCTGGAACATAAAGAAAATTCTTCATTTGGTGCCATATCCAAATAAACAGGAGTTTAAACCTCAAGCTCTGAAGAGGTCTGGCCCCTGGTGGCTCTGGTTACTGAAAAAACTGGCCTTTGTTCCAGAGAGATGGCGTAAGCCTTGCCAGGTCCAACTACCTCATGTGGATTTTGCAATGAGTACAGTTGAATTAATAGATACCACGTCTCTGAGACAGTTTGGGCTTTCCTAAACTGTGACCGTGGACCAAGGTATAAAAACGCCACTGGTGGAAAGTCTGATGAGAGACGGCTCTCAGACAAGGGGCGTGCTCCCACGTTCTCTTTTAAATTAAAAACAAAGCAAAACAAAACAAAAAACATCTCTGCTTCGAATGAGGTGAAATTCTGGGCTCTTTTTTTTTTTTTTTTTTTTTTTAAATGAGTGCCTTGTACATGAGACCTTGTCAGTCATTCTGCTGCACGACCCTTCCTTCGCTTCTTCCTCTCCTTCTGAAAGTGCAGTCCTACTTTGCTTCTGGAATTTGAATGAAAATTTCCCAGACTGTCAACGTTTTCATCCCAGAGATGAGCTCCTGTGTCTGAACCCCCCGCTCTCCAGGGCCAGGGAGGGTGGAGCCACGCATGTCTTCTGTTTTTTATTAAACTAAAAAAGCCAGCTTGTGATCACAAGAGGGGACAGCTTTCCCCCAAATATGATATCTGATGGTATAATTCTGGTTTCTATTCCCCTGGCAGCACTCACTTGTTAATAATATGCCAGATATCAGGGAGCAGGGATCACTGAAAACATGATTATTAACGTGTTAAACTCAGTATAAGGACCAGGGCCAAGGCTCTCCTGGTCAGCAGAATGCTAAATGAAGCCACATGTCACCGGCAAGCCCCCTCCCCCAACAGCAGCAGCCAAGCGCTGGGTCTAAAACGCAAACAGGAACCTCTACGGAGGCATTGAAAGTGCCCACTTAAGATCAACACCAAAATGCTAACTGATGGTGTCCCATGAACTTATTGATCGAGGTGAATTCTAAGTCCTCCAGCTTAAGAAATACAGAGGGCATGGTGCCAGCTGGTGCCAGGGCCCAGAGTGCTATGCATCGGGTCACACGCGTGGATGGAGATGTGCCCTGTGGTCAGATGGTCAGAACAGCCGTGCCACGGCCAGACACTTCCGCCAGACTGCCGACTATGACTCCAGGGGCCTGGGATCACGAAGGGGTTCTGAGCATCTTTGTCTCCTTCCCGAAAACTAAAGGCAAATCTGCAGCTGAAAGTACCTTTATAGAGTCCAGTGTTTGCTGTTTTAGCTTTCCTTAAGCAGTATCACTTCACCTAAGAAGGTCCCTCACTGTCACCGTTTCTGTTCTACAGAGGAGGAAATAGAGCGTCTGTGGGATTAGAGGAGGCCCAGCTGACAGCCAGCCTCCTTGGCTACCTGTCCAGAGGGTCACGCACTTCTTTATAATTAACACACATGCCGCGATAGCACGAGTTCAGACAGCGCTCTGTGTTCTACTGGTGTTGGTCTCACCCTCCAGATTATGAGCTCTTCGAAGGAGCCAAGACTGGTCCACCTCCATTGTGGACTCCCCCCACCATCACATACTGGGTAGAATGGGGTTCTAGGTTCTGCTGGCAGCTCCTGGAGCGTCCCCGCTCTGCCAGGTCCTGCCAACTGCCTGAAGTCCACATCCCTTCGATTTCTCACTGGTTTGGAACAAGTCAGTTGTCAAACATCTGAAGCAGCCAAGCACAGCCTCCCTCCCAGTGAGTCTGGAGTGAGTCTCCCTGTGGGCCATGCCCTCAAGCGTGTTCCTGAGCTTTGACCACCCTGTAGCCTCTCCACAGAAATCCAGGAGGCCCGGGGCTGGCCTGGGCAGGCTGGTTCTCCCCTTCCACGAAAACCTGAAGCCTCCATAGCGACTTTCATGAAGTCAACACAGAGAATTACAAATGACAGAAAATAACGTGGGCCTTTCCCCTCAGTTCTACAGCTGAAATAAATAATGAAATTCTTTCGATTACACTTGACATTTTAGACATGGCAGTTTCGTGAAATTTTGCTGCCCTGTCTTAAAGTTCCAACTCTATAACCAAGCATGCTTAAGCTAAACACTTGGAAAGAAATGGCAAGGTCAGAAGAGACGACAATACAAATCCCATGGAAACTGCCTGGAGAATCCAGTAGCTCTGGGAGCTTTGACCTTTACTGCTTATTCAGAGTGCAGATGTCCTGCTCGACGAGTCCCAGTCCCAGGGCTCACTTTCAGCTCCGTGAAGAGCAAGCTGCCAACCCTGTTTACCTGCACGAACCTCTACCTCCTTTCAGGGTGGAGAAGGGGCCCCAAAGACTGTTTTCCACTTGAGGTCTGAGAGCCCAGGCATCCCAGGCCAATAAAACTTCCTGGGGCTGAGGCCAATCACAGGGTGTGTGAGCTCGTACTGGGCCAACAGTGGCTGCTTAAGGGACCATGTGGCCAGTGCTTAGTTCACTGTCCCAGACGCTCAGTGTGAGAGCGGCTCCAAGCCCCAGAAACCTGGCGTTCACCTGCAAAGGCCGCGTAGAAAAGGTTGATTTGTTTTCTGCTCTCTTAATCCTTTTTTATCATTAAACAGCTCAAGATGTAAGGATTTTTGGTAAAGAACATTAACAAGATATTAAAATGAAAACTTTCTCCCCTCAATTTGATAGATGTTCACCGAAGTGAGCACGTGAAGGAATGTCATGTGCAGAACTCACAAAGGACATGGCAAAGAACAGATGCCACCATCGCGACCTTCCAGCCACATTAGCAACGTAGGGCTTTGAAATGAGAGCTCCTGTGGGAACAGCAGTTGCCATTGTGTGTGTCCTCTACCCTCTGCTCAAGCGGCCTCCGTAGGCCCGCACAGACCCTGGAGCTATGGGCCACGGAGGGCGGTCTGGTGCTGCCCGGGGGAGAGCAGGCTGCTGGGAATCACTGCTCCCTTCCCCAACCCCTGCAGTTGGAGGCTGGGACTCAGCACCAGCAGCAGCCTGGGACAGAGGGACAGACGTTTGGCCTGGAGTCCAAGAGTGCCCTGCCAAGAGCTCTCTCAGTAGGAAGTCCCCGGCTGAGTGGGGACCAGGAGCAGGTGACCTTGGCACAGCTTGCTCGCCCTCCCCGCAGGATGCTGGGTCAGAGGACTTGTTCCCAAGGGAGCCAAGACAGTCACCAGAAGACGGACAGGTGCTGTCAGTGAGAAAACTGTCCATCAGCATTTCAGATGCTGTGACCAAATGACAGCCTGTGTGTGTAATTATAAATATATATTTATATCACATCACTGCATATTATATATATGCCCAAAATAGCATGCAGGTGTGTATACATACATGTGTGCATGCATGTATGTAATATATAAAAATGTATCATACATCTCTGTCACATCATATATGTATATTATACACAAATATATACACATAAAATATATACATAGTATATAAAATCTATAAAATGTATACTTTATATACATCATTATATATGAATATGGATATACATAAATATCTTGATGTATCTTGATATATAGCCAATATAGTGTGTGCAAGTGTGCATACATACATGTGTGCACATGTGTGTATATATCCACGTGTGCACATACACACGTGCACACATGTATATACAGGTGTACACACACGTGTGCACACACATATCCATGAGCGCACACACATGCACACACATATATGTACAGGTGTGCACATGCGCACACATACATGTGACACCTGTGTATACACATGTGTGCATACACATGTATGTGTGCACATGTATATACACACATGTGAGCATGTGTGTGTGTATACGTACATGTGCACACATACATAGGCTCTCCGGTTGGTCACATAGATCAAAAGTATTCACATTCTTAGGCACTCATCTCTGTTCTGGCGACTGCATCAGTTACCTTTTTATTTCCATTGTAGAGGAGGAAAAATAATTTTCCCTCTACCCTTCTGAGTTCATGGCTGAGACCCTCTGTAATAAAAGACAGAGTAACAATAGAAAAGCAAACAGAAGTTTATTAGCATCTCTGCCTCCTGTGTACATGGGAGAGGCCCAGGGACATTCAGCAACCCTTGGGGATGTTCCAGCCACCTCCTTAAATACTGTCTTCATCTAAAGACAAGAGAAAAATGTGGGGGTCGGGAGTCAATTATGGGAGGTGATGGGGAAAAGCAGGTAAACATGGGTGAGGTAGGTGGTTGTGCAGATTTATGGGGGTGCCTTCTTCATTGAGAAGGAGACACTTACAAATGGAGATTTCCTGAATGCATGTAAATTTCCCTTAAAAAAGGGTAACTTTTACTCTGTTTTTAGAGCTTCTCCTGAGTCTGCAGTTTCTCAAAATAATCCTTAAATTAATGGGCTTATTTGGGGATGGCATATTCTGCTTCACTTCACCATCAAAAATATGGCCATAAGGGCAGCTGTCACTCAATAATAGCATATGTGCTATATGACATGTGATTGCTATGTGATCTGTAATAGATACACATTTATATATTTATATAATTATCACTAATTTGAAATCCATATATTGGTAATATATAACTAATACACTTAATTCTCATTAAAATGCATACACCAGAAGAATGAATTTAGAGCCGGGTTTCAAAGGAGAAGAGCTGACATTATTCTGAGAAGGGGCTTTAATATTCTTTAAATGAAGAAAATGTCATGTGTAAAACCACAGGGATTCAAAGGAATTTGCTAGTTTTGGAGAATGGTTAATGTTATCAGTGTAGAAACAAACCTTGTTAATGGTCAGGGTTGGATTTGGGAGTGCGCCAGGACGGATCAGCTCAGAGAAATCTGAGCTAAGAGTAAGCAAGGCACGGCGACTTTCGACCCTGGGCATACGTATTGGTCCACAGCATTGCATTGGACTGTTTATGTGGAAGGAATTACCGACTCACAGGAAGTCTCAAAGATAATACAGAGAGGGGTCATAAATGCCTCACCCCGTTTTCTACAGTGGTAACAGCTCACCTAATTGTAGTACAAAATCAAAACCAGAAAGTTAACATTGGTACAATCCATAGACCATATTCAGGTTTTGCCAGTATTGCTGACATTTGTGTGTGTGTGTATTTAATTCTGTGCAATTTTATCACGTGTGTGAGTTGGTGCCATCACCACAAGCAGGGTACAGAGCTGTTCCCCTGCCGGGTAGATCTTAGTGCCATGGCTTTACAGGTGCTCTGTTCCCCACTTCCTCCTCCCCCAGCCCCCCACCCTTGCAGCTCTAACCTGTTTCCCATCTCTATCCTCTCTTAGCTCATGGAATCCTACTAGATACAGCCTTTTGAGATTAGCTTGTTTCACTCTGCATGATGCCCTTGAGATCCACCCAAGTTAGTGGGTGTCAGGAGATCACTCCTTTTTGTTGCTGAGCAGTATCCCACCATGTGGATATACAGCAGATTGTTTAACCATCCACCCCTGGAAGGACTTGGGGTTGTTTCCAGTTTGTGGCTGTTACACATAAAGCTGCTACGAACACTCACATCCAGATTTTTGTGTGGACAGAAGGTTTCATTTCTCATATGTATATACGAAAAATATGTACCACCTCCTTTTGATCCATTCTTCTATAGACAGACACACTGGCTGCCTCCACATCTTGGTCACTGTAAACAGTGCTGCAATGAACATGTGGATGCACAGGTCCCCTCGATGTAGTGTTTTGGGTTTCTTCGGACTATTACCCTGAAGTAGGATTACTGGGTCCTTCTTTGTCTCTTGTTATAGGCTTTGTTTTAAAGTCTGTTTTATCTGGTATGAGTATTGTTACCACAGCTTTTTGTTTGTTTGTTTGTTTCCATTTTTATGAAATATCTTTTTTCTCATCCTGATACTTCCAGTCTGTGTGTGTCTTTCGATCAGAAGCGAGTCTCTTGTAGGCAGCATATGTAAGGGTCTTACTTTATTATCCATTCCGATACCCTATCTTTTGATTGAAGCATTTAACCCATTTACATTTAAAGTAATTTTTGATATGTAATTATTGCATCATCCTCATTATTATTATTTTGTCTTAAAGAAGTCCCTCTATCATTCCTTGTGATACTGGTTTGGTGGTGATGAACTCCGTTAGCTTTTTCTGATTTGAGAAGTTTTTTATCTATCCTTTGATTTTTAAATGATAGCTTTGCTGTATATAGTATCTTTGTTGTAGGTCCTTGCTTTTCATCATGTTGAATATTTTGTGCCCATCCCTCCTGGCCTGCAAAGTTTCCATTGAGAAATCAGCTGACAGTCTTATGTGAGCTCCCTTATAGGTAACTAACTGCTTTTGTCTTGCTGCCTCTAAGAGTCTTTCTTTGTCTTTAACCTTTGGCATTTTAATTATGATGTGTCTTGGTGTTGGCCTGTTTGGGTTCATCTTGTTTGGTACTCTCTGCGTTTCCCAGGCTTGTATATCTATTTCCTTTACCATGTTAGCAAATTTTTTAGTCATTATTTCTTTAAATAGGTTTGCAATTCCTTGCTTTCTCTCTTCTCCTTCTGGTACCCCTATGAAATGAATGTTTTTAACAGTTGAGGTTGTCCCAGAGGCACCTTAAACTCTCTTTTTTTTCTTTTTTTTTTTTGGATTCTTTTCTCTTTTTGCTGTTCTGATTGGGTGTTTTCTGCTACCTTATCTTCTAAATCTTGATTATATCCTCTGCTTCATCTGATCTACTGTTGATTCTCTCTAATGTATTTTTTATTTCAGTTATTGCAGTCTTTATTTCTGACTGGTTCTTCCTTATGTTTTCTAGCTCCATGTTTATGTTTCCTATCTCTTTGTTGAAGTTCTCCCTGAGATCATTGAGCATCCTTATAACCAGTGCTTGGAACTCTGTGTCTGGTAGATTGCCTGTCTTCATTTTGTTTACTTCTTTTTCTAAAGCTTTCTTCTGTTCTTTTATTTGAGAAATGTTTCTTTGTCTCCCCATTTTGGCTGCCTCCCTGTGTTTGTTTCTATGTAGGGCTGCTATGCCTCCCGGTCTTAGTAGAGTGGCCTTATGTAGTAGGTGTCTTGTGGAACCCAGTGGTGTACTCTCCTTGGTCACCAGAGCCAGGTACTCTAGATGTGTCTTCTGTGTGTGTTGTATGTGCCCTCCTGTTGTAGTTGAGACTTGATTGCTGTTTGCAAATCCATGGGAGGAATTGACCCTCAGGCTGATTGGTTGTGAGGACAGGCTGTGACTACAGTGGAGGAGCTGTTGTGCAGGGGCTGAGCCTACAGAGCAAGGTTTGCTCTAGCGGGGTTCTGGTGCCTGCCCAGTCTGCCCTTTGGGTGTGTCATTCTTGGTGGCAGCCGGGTGATGCTCCAGCTCAGTCCAAAGCTGGCCCTAAGGCCTCCTGGGTGGGGACCCGCTGCAGGCCAAGTTCAGTCACAGTCTGTGCTCTGTCTGGGGCCACCTGGCATGAGCCACAAAGAAATCCAGAGGTGGCTTGTGCCCATGTGGTGCCTTGCGAAGCCAAGCCATGAACCAAGGCCAGCTGCCACCAGTGCTGGGTTTAGGGCTGCTCAGCCAGAGGTACAGGACATGCTCAAGCCAGATGCTGCTTGTTTGGGTTTTGTGAAACATTAAGAGATTTTAGGAATGTCTGCAGCTTGAACTAAAGCAGGCCTTTTATAATGAAAACTCACTGGAGGCGGCCTGCGTGTGCCTGAAAGTTGGGTGGGGTGTGGTCTCAGAATCACCAGGGCGGAGCCGACCGAGTTAGCCAGTTTGATGGGGACTCAGGTGTGCCGTCTGCGGGCGTGCGTCTGCGTCTGTGCGTGCGTCTGGGTGCCTCGTGCGTCTGCATGCGGGGAGGGGCGGGCTCAACAGAAACAACGACTTCCGCCAGCTCCTCCGTCCAGGACAAAGCTGCCCCTCCAGCCATCACCCTGAGGCCAGACAACTCAGTTCCTCCCCGTATGATCCCGTCGCCTTCCGAGCGGCTCCCCCAGCGCTGGAGCTCAGAGCACTGAGTCGTCAGCAGGTGAGTCCGTGCGCCGGCCATTTAGGAGGAGCACCTGCCTGTGCAGCTGCCCTGGTCTCACTCAGCCACAAACGCCGCTGGTTTTCACAGCCAGAAGTGATGGGGGCTTCTCTCCCCGGCACTGGAACCCTGGGCTGGGGAGGGGCTGGGACCCCTCGCTCCTCCTGGTGGGGGGTGGGTCCTCCAAAGCTGAGGCAACCCTGCTGGTTTTTAATGGTCTCATTCTTAATGGGCGGGTGTGGGACCAGCCCGTTCTGTGTCTCTGCCCCTCCTGCCAGTGTCGAGGTGGCTTCTGTGTATGTCTGTACTTGTCGGGCTTCAGTTCAGCTAGATTTCAGGTGATTCTCAGTGATGGTTGTTCTGTGGTTTAGGTGTAATTGATGTGGTCCTGAGAGGAGGTGAGCACAGCGTTTACCTACTCCGCCATCTTGACTGGAAATCCTGATTTTTCATCTTCTTAAAGGGTCTTTTGTAGAGTGAACATTTTACATTTTGAAGTCTAATTTATCAAAATTTTCATTTGTGAACCATAATTTACCAAAAATGTCTAAGATTGCTCCTGTCCTGTTCCTTTGGCCTAAGAGAACAAGCTCTCTTGGTCTCACCTGTGTATGTCTATCAGTGTCTGAGTCTCAGGTTGCATTCAGGTTGGACAGGAGGCAGAGCAGAACCGGGGCTCACACTGGGTTGCTTCTCGGGGCCCCAGGTCCCCAGCCAGTTGTGTGTCTTCTTTTTTTCCACCATTCAGAGTCATGTATTTATTTTATATATAATGTCTGTCATTTTTACTAGTATTTAGGGAGTGGGTGATGGGACCCGGGACAAGTTTGTATGGTCCAACTTGTCTGGAACCAGAAATCAGTTTCTGGCATTTTGACTCTGTTATTCTGTCCCTGTATTTTTTATTCTGGAAATACTCTGATAACATTTTGTGAATGCAAATAGGTGAAACAGGATCATATCGACACTGAGTTTTTGTGGAGAAAGTTTTTCTGTCGTGAATATGGTTAAATCAATGTAAAAGAAAAATAGAAACACTTGAAAAATTTAGCTGCTGTATAGAAAGATGGTCAAGAAATTATTTTTGCAAAATTATTTTCATCAAGATCAATTCTCACCCGAGTACGTTTTGCAGTCAAGCTTTGATTCTCAGATCAGTATTTTATCCACATCATTTTTTTCATTAATGTTAGCTTTTATAACTGTATGTTTTCTAATGCAGTCATCACATTTTTTTCAATTCCAATATTTTCTAGATCATCTGTACAGATTTGGATCTGCCAAGAAATTCTGATTTTTCTGACAGTTTTACTGTATAGATTTTAGCCACTGTCACTTTTATTTTGTGATGATTTGTTTCTGCCATAAGAATCATTGTGAATTGAATGAAGTATTGGTCTCTCATGTTTATTTCTTAGCTAATCCTCAAGAAAATAACTTCCCCCAAATATTCCAGGATGGTATTATTGTTCAGGCTGGACAGGCTTTCTTTTGCTATTGAATAAAAACAAACTGAACCTGTCACCTCAGCAATCGCCAGAAGCCTAGTGCCCATACCCTGAGGACCTGGGGAGGGTTCACCCAGGTCTGAGTGTGAGGGGAACAGAAGACTCAGAGGGGGCCAGCATCCAGGAAGTGCAGGAAGGAGGAGAAGGTAGGGAAAAGGCTGGTCCCTAGGTTGCGAGTGAGGGGCTGGAAGGGCGGGGTGGGGGCAGGAGTCAGGGGAGAAGGGAGGCATTCCTCTGAGCAGGTGAGTCTTGGGCGCTCACAGGGCTGAGGATTTAGGAATGACCCGAAGGAAAGACAATTCTGAAAGGACAGAAAAAGAAACACGTAAAATTGTGCATCTGATTCCAGTGCTCCTGGGCTTGTCACACATCTGTACCCTTTTCTAGTGAGTGCCCTGCTTGGAAGGGTGTGTGATGAGGTGGGAGAAGCAACGGTTGGGTCCTGGAGTTGACAGAGGCTTCCTTACTGTTTATTCTGGTGGTGTGGGACAGCTGGACGGGGAGGTGGCTGGGGAGACGAGAAGGCTGTGGTAGCAACCAGGACCCCCCCATTCTCATCCCTGCTGGGAAATCGCGCGGCCGTGTGCATCGCTTATGTTTCCTTAACCTCTGTTTCCTTACCTGAGAAATGGGAATAATAACACTCGCCTTACTTCCCAGAGTTATGAGAATCAAATGAGAAAATACAGGCAGCTGTGAAAACAGAAAAGTATAGTATATGCCTTCACCAATTCCTTCAGGAAATGGGGCAGGGTTGAGGGGCAGGCCAGACCCTCTTCCCTGCAGGCTTTACAATCCAATTCTAAGACGACGATGTGTCTAAAACGTTATGAATTTAGGAAATGCCTTTTCAAGCTGGTGAAGAAAACAAGGAGGCCCCAGAGATGGTAAAAGCTGGGGCCACTGCAGGAGAAAGTGCAGCAACTTCAGCAGAAAACGAACCACTGAGCACTTCCTGTGGAGAGCCTGACCCGAGAGGCCATGGCAGGGTGGATGATAAATGCCTCTGGGCTCTCACAGCTGGCGGAGTCGACTTGGCCAGAACCAGTGAAAGCCCACTTACCCTAGAGAATGGAGCCCTGGTGATGGTGAGTCCTTCCAGGGAGAGCCCTCTGCCAGGCCTCCCGTCTCGCTGATGTGAGTAAAGGCACCCAGAAACTTGCCCATGGAACAAATGTGGGCAACTCAGGGAATGGCGGCTTTGCAAGATGAGCCCTTACTCCTGCCACTAATGGAGTCAGAGCCCTAGCAGTGCTGGGACAAAGACAAGATGCCACAACCACAGCCATACCCACAATCAGGACAAGGGGAGGCAAAGCTGTCCCCAAGCGCTCAGATCAGTGACATGCAGTGCAGGCAGTGTGTGACCAAATGGACAGGTGCCCACCACTGCTTTGTAAAAGCCGCGCTCCGAAAAAGTGCCGCTGGAGAGCCCTTGTGGGGAGAGGAGGGCACGTGCTCAGGCCCTGCTTCCCTTGGCAGCATCCTTGCTGGCCCCACGTTTAGGGAAGCTGCGCCCTTACCTTTTCTTCCTAGCACCCCACTTAGATGAAGAATGTTGACTTGCTGCCACAGGCCACAGAAGCGTTCTCAGCCAAGTGTGGTAACAGGAAGATCAACTTCGATGCTGATGACGTATAAACAGGAGTGCAGGCCCCAAATGTGGCCTCACCCTGCTCTGAACCTTCAGGAGCCACCTGCCAAGGAGTGGAAGTTCTTTCTTAGGACGCAGCTCGGGGTGTCCCTGCATGTGTCCCTGTTCCAGCCCAGAAGCGCCCCCCGGGTGGTGGGGAAATCGAGCTACAAATCTGTGGACACCTGCCTTCCTCCTGAGCTCTGCACACTGCCTGCCAGGAGGGCTTGTGCCCAGGTGCCACCTCACCTGCCACCGTTGGCTGCACAGGAGACAAATGGGGGTGAAGATAGCAGGCCTGGGAATAGAGTTCACTAAGCATTTGATTGTCTTTGCCCCAAAAGATATTCCTGGGTATTTGCTTAAAATCATTTCATATTGTATTTCAACAAAACAAAGAAACCAAAACCTCAAACTCATCTCACCCGATTACGCCTGGCAGAGGTCAGTATTTTAACTCAGTACTGAAGGGAGGGATGTGAATTCTAAATTTGTTTGCAGCAAGATGTATTTATTAATCAGATTTTAAATGTTGATACTTTGTTTTTAGTTACAAAGAAACTAGTTAGAACTGCAACTATCAGAAACCAAAGCCCAATAGCCTAAGACATCTGTTGTCCACTGTGGCAAGACCCTAGTCTACGTTACTGTAAATTCAGGGAAAACCTGCTCCCGTCAGTACTGGGCAGTGCGTACTTTGGGACCTTTTTCCTTCCTTGAAACCCTGCAGCCCTCCCGCTCCTTTTCCTCCCATTCCCCCACCCTTCCACACACATGTTGGAATTTTGAAGTTAAACTTCTAAAGGCTATTCCAGGAGAATTCACTTTTCATGCACAAACCATCTTCCTCCCGGCTCTTGTGAAATTTCAGCTGCATCTGATGGAAAGAAAGGATGCTATGGCCACCCACACCGCTTTGGCACCAAGGAGGGAGGGCCCAGCACTGAGGGGTGTATTGTCTCTAAGTCAGCACCCACAGGCCTGGCTCCCCTTCTCCTGGAGAGGATTTGTGGGTGGGTGTAGGAGCCCCACCCCTCCTCTGAGAGGGTTGTCCCTTTCCTCATCCTTTTCCATCTTTCTTCCTTCCCAGTAGACTATCATTCACCCTGTATCCCTTCTCTGCCTAGAAGACAGATTCAAGACTTTCTCTTTAAATTTGACCCAGCAAAAATATATCTTAAAAATTTAACACTCCTTCACGCCTCTTAGAGATAGCAATCCATTGTTTATAACATACTCCCCATAAGCCAGGAAGGGCCGAGGTTCAAGTTCACATCCTAGGCTTCTCCTAGCAATAAAATGGGGTGCCTGAGGACTGGGTAGGTGTTTTTTCCTCTCTGATTTCAGAGGTTGACACTGGGCAGAAGCAGAGGCTGGGGAGGAATACCTTAGCACATGTCCTGTCTTTCCAGCTCACTGCTGTTCAACTTCTCTAAACCTGTCCCCTCCCTTCCAGGGGTGGAATAGCCACACCCCCCAGGTCTCCTGCCGCCCCCCCCGCCCCCCCGCCGCCATGCTACTCACAAGGGCTGAACTGTCCTCATCTCTGCTGGCTGTCGCTTTTTTTTTTTCATAATGTTTTTAGAAATGATGTGAAGACAAATGGAAATTTTACTGACAATGATTTCTGAGGAACTAATGACAGTACAACAACCAGCCTCCTCCAAGGTCGGAACAGCATGTCCTCCAGCCTAACCCCACTGGAGATGGTAGCTTGGCCCACTGCAGGAGACCCCAAACCATCCAGCCGTTAATCAGAACTTCCGCCCTTCCATTTCACAGCTGCGTCATAATGACTTCCAGCAGAAAGAGACCTTGGGTAACAACCAACCAAAAGCCTTCACTTATAAAGAGATGTAGACTCGGAAGCCCAGGAAGTGGGCTGGCTCCTCCAAGGTCGTACGGCTGGTTAGGGGCAGAGGAAGGAGGTAGAGAGAGGTTAGTCCGGCTCTGGAGCGCTGCACAGACACAAGCTCAGAGTGTCCCGTGGGCGCTGGGCATGGAGCACTCTGGCTGGCGCATTACAAGGACAGGCAAGCAGACACACGGGGTCCACATCCCATCACCAGGCAGGCAGCTGAATGAGGGCTCCATTCCCATCCTGCCTGCTTCCTTTGTCCTCACTGTCCCCTTCTGGGGACTGCCCACACCTCTCCATCCCCTCCTGCCTCCTGCCTGGCTTTTAGGACTCTCAGCATTTGGTTTGGAACATCTTCCGTTCGCCGACTGGGAATAAGTATGAGAATTCCAAGGCAGTGGTTTCCATGGCAACAACAACCTCATGGAAGGTTTCAGAACTTTTACCTCCTACTCATAGTACTGCAGAAATTCAGAAAGCATACGGCATAAAGACGAGTGGTAATTATCTGACCCGAGTTTGCTGTGGTGGGCAGAAGAAAGACAAGTGCAGAGCAGTCTGGCAGACATTCCTCACTGGCTCACAGCCAGATTACTTTCTGGAAGTGAGTCATTGTCATATTATTATAATTTTCTGTTAGAGGCAGCACCAGGTATCAAACAGAGGGTCATTTGTCTCACATTGGGAAAGGCCCCGCGTCATACCTTTGAGGGTTAGAGTTGTTTTTGGGTACTGCCTTCTGGTCAACCTGGCAGCAATGAGATCATTTCACTGTGACATCTCTATACCTTTTAGGCTGACAAAGTGGCAGAGTAGCCACTCGAATCGGCTAGTATTTAAACAGGTGACTGCGGTCCTCAGCACTATGTCTGAGGTGTCTGAGTGCCTAGGCTGACCGGGCAGATGGACTTGGTATCGTGAGAGTAAAGGCTTCGCCCAGTGATGAAACCCAGACGGGGGCGTGACTCCATTCTTGGAGCACTTTGACCAATGGGAGACAGGGAACACGTGGGTAAGTCACCCTGCCTGGCTCTCTGCAATGGACACCCCTCTGGGCATGGTTTTTCCATACAATCCGTCTGATGACATCTCACCTGTCTGAGAGGGCGCACCTGTCCAGCTCTGGTCAGATAGGTTGGAGTTTGTTACAAAGCTGGGCCAGGGTGGTAACATGTCACCTCGTATTTGCTTTCCACCCTACTTCGATTTCCTCTTCCTCTACTCTCCCTGCCCTGGAATTTCACCTTTCAGTAGCACCCTGACGCTCAAGACTTGCCCCAGCTGTTTTCTTGGGAATCTAAGCTACGAGAAGACCTACTGTGGTAGGAGTCATTGCACGTCTTGGGGTGAATGTATCAATAAGAAAGGAAGGTCCATGGTATCACGAAGCAGACATCTTGCAGGTTGACTATGGACTTTTTTACGTTAATGCCAGTGCGGACTTATTACAGCAAATGCAAAGGGATGGCTGGTTTTAAATGGCTGAAGAGAAATGAAGAGACAAAGGAGAGTGTCAGGTTTCTAGCATTTTGACAACAGATTTCAGCATCAAGTAACAGGGTGATGCAGTGAGGTGATGGATGGAGCTGAGGAAACCACTGCGGCTCCAGAACTGTGTTCTGCAAGGGAGGAGGCTGCATGCCTCAGGGTGGCCGGGGGAGGATCCCGGGACTATATTTCTTCCCCCCACCAGGCCTTGTAGGCAACATTTTTTATTTAACGGAGGTTATTTGAAAGGCGATAACAGAGCACTCACGCTCTGCCCCTTCTCCAGCTCCTTCGACATGCACATGAGTGTGCACGTGTAAACACACACGCACACGCACACACGCACACGAGGTTAGGTACTCACCCAGCATTACGGCGACCCCGTCAGCCCCTCACATCCCTGGTGTCTGCGTGGCAGCCATCTTTGGAGGCAGAGCTGCCAGGTAAGAAGGACCACCTGTTGGATGGAGCCTGGCGGTTCCAGGTCGCCCCAGCCCACCGAGAAGACAGGGGCTTGAATAACCGGGGCTTCTGTCTGGTGGCACAGGCAGGACATGCCTCACTGCCTTAACTGGCCAGGCCAGCTCCTCACCCATAAGTGACACTCCCGACCGTCCTGGGGCCTTCTCCCCAATGCATCACGCAGCATCCGCACCCACAGTTACAGAAGTTTGTGTCCATGGGTGCTTGGCACTGGGGTGGAGAGACAGAGCCTTCTGCCCTCCCTGCACTGATCTGTCCTCCCTGCACTGATGACAAAAATACGCCCGGCAATCCTTGTAGACCCCGCCCAGTGGTACCCTCTGTGATGTTAGAGGCGCTGTGAGCTCCGCCAAGCACTTCCTGTTTCCTGTTTTCCAATTAGCGAAACTTCACCGACCCCACAAATCATGAGGTAGAAGTGCCCCTGTGTTAACGTCTTAACCTTTCGGGTTGACATTAAATTGGAAGAAACTGCTCATATTAGAAATAATTACTGCTGATAATGAATACAATTAAGCATTCAAGAATCTTTGTAACTCTGGTACCATTTGTGCACTTAGAAATCGGCTCATATTTTTCCCTTCACAGATGTTACAATAATGGTGTCAACACTTTGATTTCTTTGTCCATAAGCTGAAAATTATGGCTGTTTCATAAATCGCTGACATGCTCAGAAGATGGAGGACCAGCTGCAGAGCACGTGAGTTCAGGCTGCTGCCCCAGCCTCATGTTTCACGATGACCTCAGCTTCCTGTGCAGAACGGGAACCGATGCGAGTACGCACTTGTAAAACTGTTTTTGAAGAGTGGAGTTACGAAGAGGTGCTGTGGTGTCAAACATCTGCTTCATCCATTACCCGCACGTCGGAGCCGGGAACGTACCGTGGGGCAAGAAGCGTCAATAAATTAACGTTCTCCCGTGAGCACATTTCTAAGCGTGTGCCCGTGTGAACCGCTAAAAAAAAAAAAAGAAAAAAAAGTGCTAAACAAGAGAAGGGAGATTTTTTTCCCCTCACTTTACCAGAACTGGTTTGGACAGTAGGCATCAGAATCTGCTTCTCTTTACGCAGCTGATGGGCTTTGCCAAAATACAAGCATTTTAATGGCTGCACCAGACAGTGAGGGTTCTGCTCGCTTTGGAAACCAGGTTGATGTTTTTCCCATGATATAGTCTTCATCAACGTCCTAGGATGAAAGGAAATAAAGTGTCGTCCTAGTTCAGTGCGTAGGTTACAGATGGCATAAACGCTCCAATAATCATTTATTATATCCGGAATTCTAGCGTTAAGTATGTTACATTGTGTCCCCCTGCCAGTAACACACATTTTGTCAAAACGGATGTGTGTATTAACTAGGAAAGAAAAATCTATAGAAACTTAATGGAGTTTTAAGGTTTTAAGTGCGCTGTTTCAGGCTGATATTCTACATGAGCAGTGTAGATAGGAGACGTGCCCTTCCCGGGTCTCACACACACGCACACGCCACCGGGACCCATCGAAGATCAGACCCATCCGTGCTGCCAGAGGAGGGAGTCCGGAAACGCGAAATGGAACGCTCAGTAATCCTTGCAGCCTTCCCCCGTCCAGTCTTCTCCCCCTCACATCATATATCAGAGACAGTGCAGACTGTCATTCCTCGTACCGGAGGCCAGGCCTCTGAGTGTGCTGCAGTGGGGGGGGTGCCTGGCGACAGGAAACACGTGTGAGCCTGTGTGTGCCACCAGGAGCAGACTGGTGTGTGCAGCTTACAGGTGGGGGACTCTGAGTGTGCCTGGCGGGAGCACGCTGAAGCTCCATTCTGGGACAACTGGGGTGACTGGCCAGCCCTTGTTAGAACATCCAGAGTGGCCCACACAGCTACATCCCCTCCTGGGCAGCACTTGGCTGCCGGTATCCTAGATCACCCATCACCCTCCAGCCACATTGCTTCAAAAAATAACTCTAGTACCTCTTATGCCAAAAACTCTGGGGTTTTGCCTCATTTATCTCCCAAATGAATAAGTGATATACAGAACAATTAAGTCTCCCACCTCAGTTTCTCTTAAGTACAAAACGAGTCATGTGATACTGAGCAACAAGGACTGAATCCAACCTTTGAATCTCCTTTAAAAATGATGGTCCTAATCTGAGATGATAAATTAGAAAGCTTATTCCCATTATGCAAAATTATTCAAAACAGATGGTGAAGTCAATATAAAGGCTTTTTTTTTTTTTTTCCCCTAACCTTAAGAACAAGAGCTGTTTCGGGGAAGACCAGAGACTAGATTTCAGTCTGTTTGCCCTTGGAAATGACCATCAGCGACCTTCTTGCAACGACCTGTGCCCTCTGATTGTGGTCCTGGGAGCCAGATTTATGAGTCCAAGGCTGTTCCCATTGCCATGCTATCCATAAAGTCACCGTTAGCCAGCGTGTCCTCATAGTTTCTAAATGGCTTCTTCAGCAAAGTGAACGTTCAATAAATATTTGGCTTCAAAGGCATCATTCTTCACTACCACACTCAAGTGAGTTTTGCTCGTTCAGGCAAACCTGGGTTTGAATGTCACCTCCACTGATTACTGTCCGAGTGACCTAGGCAGGCAGGGTAAAACAGCCCCAGGACTCACCATCTGCGACTCAAAAGTGAGTGTAATTGTGCCTGGAGAACTGTTGGGAGAATTGAAGGAGTCACTGCAGAGTTATTGACATAGTTTCTGGAACACCCTGGAAGTGCCTGTCATGGTAGTTGTTATCATATTTTAATCATAAGATAATGCAAGATTTCTTTCCACCTGTTTCTTTCTCATCCACCTGCCTGGGTGTAATTATAGTTAAGCCAATTTGTCTCAGACTAAGATACATATGAGGCTTCACCTATGAGGGCTGTGTGGTGCTCTGATTTTGTCTGAGTTACTGTTATGTGTTGCTATTAATCATTTCAAAGTGACTCATGTGTGCTTCATTCACAGCATCCCATTTCAGTGAGCAGCTACTGAAGTTTTGGTGTACAGAGAAAAGTCTACAAATGCAGTCAAATCAACTTCATGAGGCAAATGGGATAAACACTTGTGGATTAATAAATGAGAAACAGTACATGGAGGCTGAGTGGAAGCCATTGTGTCCCGAACTTAGGATGGCCCAGAAAAGCTTGGGAGGAGCCAGAGGCATTCACGACGTGACTGGATGACTCCTGATGTTTACCCACATAGAACACCACGTCTCGTTGTTGCGACTTTCGTTAGAGTTCCACACACATATGCAAAGTCAGGCACACAAAATCTGAGAGGGTCCCTCCATGCCCCCTCTGACTGTGAGCTCTTGAGAAGGCAGTATGAGTGAACACTGTGTAACAATATTTTAGAGTTGAAATCTCCAATTACAATTGCAGATTTTTTTCATTTCTCCTTTCAATCTTATCAGTTTTTGCTCATGTATTTTGTAGATCTGTTGTTAAATGCATACCCATTTATAAAGTTATATCTTTTTCATGAAGTCACCTCTTTATTATTATCTGATGCCTATCTTTGTCCACGATAAGATTCTTTACCACAGTTGGTCCAATATTTATATAGCCATCCCAGATGTCCTTTATTTTTGATGAGTTTTTCTTGGTATTTCATTTTTCATTTCTTTTACTTTAGAACATACAGTTAGGTCTTGCTGCTTGTGTCCAGTCTGACAATCTCTGCCTTTTAATTAGGGTGTATAAACCACTTACATTTAATGTAATTACTGATATTGTTAGGTTTACATATGCTATGTTGTTATTAGTTTTCTACTTGTCCTGCCCATTTTTGGTGTCCAATTTTCTCATTTTCTGTCTTCTTTTAAATTAATTGAGTATTTTTTTTATGATTCCATTTTATCTCTACAATTAACCTATTAGTTATACCACTTTTATTTTTTTACAGGCTGCTCTAAGATTTGTAACATACATCTTTACTTTATCTCAGTCACCTTCAAGTACTATTATACCACTTCAAGTAGAGTGTACCAACTTTATAAGAGTAAACTTTCATTTTTCCTCTACCATTCTTTGTGCTAGTGTTATACATTTTAGTTTTTGTATGTTATAGACCAAAGTATATTTTTACTGTCTTTGCTTTAGATAGTCAAATATTTTAAAAACATTTAAAAATTTTTTAATTGTTTATATTTAACATCATGTTTTACCATTTCTGGAGCTCTGCATACCTTTTTGTAGAACTTAATTTCCATCTGGGTATCATACTGTTTCTGTCTGAAGAATTTCCTTTAACTTTGTTTGTGGTTGCCCTTCTGACAATGAAATTGTTCAATTTTGTTTGTATGAAAAAGTTTTCATTTTGTTTTGTTTTGAAGACATTTTCACTGGCTATAAAATTCTTGGTTAGCAGTTGTTTTTATTTTTCCTAACTACTTTGAAAATGCCTCTCGGTTATTTATTGGCTTTCAAAGTTTCAGATATAAAGTCTCTGGTATTTCTCATTTTTGTTTCTCTGTATATAATATTTTTTCTCTTTGCCTTCAAGATTTTTTAAAATTTATCTTTCTCAGAGTTTTTGAGCTTCTTGGTTTTGTGGCTTGTCTTAATTTTGGAAAATGCTCGGTCATTATCTCGTAAAATATTTATTTTTCACCTTCCATTCCATTTTTCACCTTCTGGGACTGTATTTGCAAGTATGTTAGACCATTTGATATTGTTTCACATGACTTGGGAGTTCTATTTGTTTCTGTGCCCTGCTTCCATTTTTTTTTTTTTCTCTATCTTTCAGTTTGGATAATTTCCATTGATTTATCTTTAACTTCACTATTTTTTTTTTACTGCTCTGTCTAGTCTGCTAAAGTGTCAGTTGAAAAATTCTTTATCTCTAGTATCATGTTTTCTGTGGGTAATATTTCCATTTTACTCTGTTTTGTGGTCTCCATCCTTGAGATGAATTTCCCACATTTGTTCATACAAATTGCCCACTTCTCCTCTAGATCCTTACCATACTGATTACAGCTATTTTGAAGACTTTCTCTGTTAGTTCCAATTTTTGTTTCATCTCTGAGTCTGTTTCCATTGATTATCTTACATCTTGAAGGGATTTGTTTTCTTGTGTGTGTGTTTCAGAATGTTTTATTGAATGAAGGACATGAAGTGTAGAATAGTAGATCCTGAGGTAAAACATGGGTATGCTTTTTCCTGTGCCAGGTCGTTATTGTGGGGTGTTGAGTCCATCTAACCACAAGCTAAGATGCAATTGGGTTTTGTTATTGTTATAGTGGTATTTAGTACACCGCAGGCTTAAAATTCTTCCACTGGTTGGCTTCCTTGTGTGGGCCTGGGGTGCCTGAGGGTTTTTCCAGTGTTCCTGTTCCATCTTTAGCTTCCAGCAGTTCCCCCACAACTCTATAACCTGGGGGGTCTTTCTCTATGGTCTCCGTGATCTGTACTCCCACAGTGGTGATGACTGCTGCTTGTACCAGGTCTGAGGCTCGGTAAGATTAGGGTGTGATTCTCAGCTCTTCTAGGCTTGCCTCAGTTTTAAGTAGGCTCCATATATCTCTACTTTAAGTGGGGGAGGTTCTTTAGAGTTCCTTCCCCCTCCCCATTGGGCAGCCCAATTTTGCTGTATATCTACAATGGTGCCTTTGGGGTAGGGGGAGATTTCCCTGCCCTTCTCTTTCCCAGAGGTAGACTTCAAGTCTCCTGTTTAGGGCAGGGAGAAATTCATTTTGTCTCTGTCTCTTCTATGGAAGTAGTGGATCTTTGCCTGTGTCTGAGATGGGATTTGAGTTTTCTTTTCCCTTCTTCAATTGTTTAAACCTTTTCCTTAATGTGAAAGAAAGTTCTGGGAGGTAGGAATTTGTATATATTTGCAAATTCGGGGGTCTCTTTCTTCCCCCAATCTTTCTTGTAAGAACCTAGTAGTGACCTGTGGAAAAGAGCTGGGGAGGAATTGGGGGCTCCTTTTCTATTGGGCGCTCCTAGAGATTTAAAATTCTCATTATAGCCCACGCCTGATCTCTAAGAGTTTGTTGAAATTTCAGCGTCTTTCTCCTTACTTGTTTCATGGTTTCTGCCTCTTCTCCCCATGCACTGCCTAAAGGGAACCCATTAGTATGTCTTATACCTTTTAGGAGACGCTTGTCACCATTCAGAATTCAGTTTACCTAGTTGCCTTGTGACATCAGCTCAAGAAAATGTAAGATTTGTAGGTTATCCTTTTATTCTTCTCATTGTTAGGGTGGAAGCAAAGAGCTATTGAAGATTTCTACATCCTAAGTGGAAGCAGAACTCCCAGGCAGGGGAAAAAAAAAAAAGAAAGTGGTAACATGACTTCGGAAGCATTTTCTTAAGCTCTGAAGTGTAAATGGTGCTAACTTAGTCGGGGTCTTGAAGCTGTTCATTCAGAATATTTCAGCCTCATCTTTTCTGTGTCTTTCCCAACACACCCCATTCTATGCACTAATATTTGCTATGCCTTCCCTTCTTGGGGTCCTTCTAAAAATGAGAGCTCTTTAGTTGAGAATTGGGGTCATCAAGCAAATAGACACCTGCACTTTAATAGGCTTTTTAAATTAAAAAAAATAAGTTTTATATTATAAATTCTTCTTTTCTTTCTTTCTTTTTTTTTTTTTTTTTTTTTTTGGGTACCTGCTTTGTTAACTGCTTTAGGGGAAGACAAATCTGACTTGACTTTAGGAAAGAACAGAGAATTGTCATGAAACTTACCCTGAGAATACACTAAAGGCGGTGATAGGTTTTCTTAGCAAACACACAGTAGTTTTCAATGATATTACCCACAAAGTAGATGAGTAATGCCATTACACAATAGTTATTGGATAATTATTTGCAGATTATCCATGCTTCCATCTCTGGAAGGCATTATTATGCTTAGAAAAAAATTTCGACTATTTGATACATACTATTTGCGTAAATTTTGTGCTTCCTGCACAAAATTACATTATTTCACACCAGCGAGACAGAAAATAGGCAATGAGAGAAATTCAAATTAGAACTTCAATACATAGACTGAAGTTCTGTGGGCTTCCTCATGTTCTGGTGACATAGTTCAACTAGACACCCATGTAGCAAATCTCTCATTGCTTTTCTTTCTTTTTTTTTAAATTAAAGTTTATTGGGGTGACAATTGTTAGTAAAGTTATATAGATTTCAGGTGTACAATTCTACATTACATCATCTATAAATAAGTGAAGGTAGCTGGGTCTAGGCAGTTTTCTAGCAGTCATATGATTATTGGAAATCTGAGAGAAGTTGGGGATGGGTTAATGTCTGTAGAAAAAGACTTGAAGATGTGTTATTTTAATGTAACAATTTTACTGGTAAACTATTATTAAAGGGCCAACACAGCCATGGCAGTGGGCGTGATTACATGGACAGCCATGCCTATCTGGAAGCTGGGGGTGGGGTGGGGGGGGTCACACCCCACCAAAGGGCTCGATGATCACTTTCCTCAAGTCTCTTTGCTCTCCCCAGGTCTTGCCTCATCATCTCCCCCAAATGCTTTTCTGCCTTGGCTTCCTGTTGAGGTCAGGGCCACCCAAGCCTGCCAGGAACTGAGGGGTGGGTGTCTTCCAGTGCCCTCAGTCCTCAACAGCTGTGCCAGCAGCAGTTCTTATCCCTTCGTGCCTCTCAGTCTCCGTGGTGTCTCTCCTCTCCCGCCCACCTTTCCAACCATGGCCCTTTCTCATTTGGATGTAGAGTGGCCTTCTCACTGGTCTGCCTTCCTTCCATCTCAGACTTCAAATCTTCCTCCACCATCTACCAAAATGATCTTTCAAAACTGTCAGTCTGATTATGTTACTCTCTCACCTAATGCTTTGATATTTCACCCTTGATTCCATGATGAAGTTCAAATTCCTTTTCCTGCATAAATGCCCTCTGTTATCCCCCCGCTGCCCCCAGCATTTCCTCAGCCTCTTCCCTCACCGTGACCTCCACCACCCACCCCTGCTTCCAGCTAAGGCTCAACTAAAGGCACTGCCGGTTGCACACCTCCCGACCCTGGTCCTGCTCCCCTGGGCTGCTCTCCCTTCTTTCATCAGTCTGGTGAGTCCCTTCAGAGGTCAGCTCAGGCCTTCCTTTCTCTGAGAAGTCCTCCCTGATTTCTCCCCTTTCTCTCTCATTTCTACTCTCAGCATTCAGCTCTGTAAGCTACCAGTGTAACCAGCAACGGCCCACCTTTACCAACAGCTCGTAACAACTTCGTTCATTTCTCGGTTTGATGTCCATCATCGCCAACTGCTGTGTGTAAACCCTGTGCACCTTTGCAGGGGGCAGAACAAAGGAGGTGGGGACAAAGCCTGTATATTTCTGCATTTCGTAGCGGTACCTTGTCATGATACGTTACGCACATGTAAGTCAGCACGTGTCTACTCGACTCCCTGAAGGAATGCATTCTCCTAAGATCTCATCCTTCACTTTGGAGCAGCAGAGAGCACAGAAGTGGCACTTGGGAAAGTCTTTGACGAGACGAGGAGCGCATGTGGCCCATGCAGGCTGGCAGAGCTTTCTTCCAGCGCTCAGGGTCAGCATGGTGGTGCGTGATCCTGGGCCCCTGGAGCACAAGGCACTGCCACTGCTCTGGGCATCCTTGTGACCTCATGTGCTGAGCCCCTTCCTCCATGGAATGTTTCTGGGTCATGTCAGTTGTTCCAAGACTCTCAGCTGTGCTTGACATGCTCGTGAATCAGTCATTTCTCTCTCCAGACCCCAGTCCTTCCTCAGAATCATTCCTGTGTTGCCAGTGGCTTCCTGGACGATTCCACAGGGATGGATGGATCATACAGGCACTTTGCTTCAGAAGAACCCAAACTGAAGTCACTGTCTCTTTCTCATCCCCTGGCCCTGGCCTTTTCCCATGGTTTCTACCTCTGTGTCGATGCCATCACTGTTAGCTGTCTGATGACATCTAGACCCCTCAGGCTACCTTGAGTCTTCCCTTTGAGCCCTTCTCCACGAGTCACCAAGTTCTGTCCATCCACCCGGGAAGGCTCTGTCCCATCCTTGCTGGGATGATCTCCGTAGCTTTCCAGCCGCTGGTATTGCTCCTGGTCTTCCCACAGCTCAGGCCACTCTCCAGCCTTCCATGAGCACCATCCAGGGCGCATAAAGCCCAGACTCCTTCCTGGAGCACAAGACATCCTTCGCAGGTGGCCACGTCCGGCATCTGCTCCGCTCCCAGACGCTGCACACACCGAGCCTTGGTCTTGCAAACTCTCTTTGTCCTGAACACAGTATAAGCTGCACGTGCCCTGCCATGTTCCTGTTCCGACAACACTTCCATTTCTCTGCCTTTAAAACTCTGACCTCATATTTAATATCCTGTTAAAATATCACCCCTTCCCCATGAAATCATCTCTGATTTCCCCATCAGAGTCAGCGCTTTTCTTCTCTAGGTGCCAGGAAACTTGAGAATATACCTCCGGTGAGAATGTATCACATGCTATTGCAGTTTCTCTTGCTGGCCTAGGAGGTGCCTGGGGACGGGGACTTGTCTTGCTCACACAGGCACTCTCGGTGCCTTGTGCAATGCCTGGGAATCACAAGTGCTCAAATGTCTGAACTCAAGTGTGAACTAGAAAGATCAAAGGCCCACGGGGGTGGCGGTTGCGGAGAGAAAAAGGGGCTGGTGGTTAGGAAGAGAAAGCGCAAGAACAGATGAGGGCAGAACTTGCAAGGACGTGTTTGTTTATTTGTTTTTGAAAATGAAATCTTGGTAGAAGGGAGAGAGAAAAAAAACAAAAAAAACATGGTCCTTAACTAGTCACCTTTTTCTGTCATTCCTCATCCTGGGGAAAGAGCCAAGGTATATTTAGTAGAGGTCTAAAGTTTCTCGGTGAAGTTTCTGATTCTAGGACAAATCAAGAAGGTTTTTGCATTGCACGCAATTTTTTTTCTGGCACATGGCTTAACAACTACACTCTGTGGGTCCTCAAGGACTCTTGCAGTTCCAACAGTCTGTGAAATCGTCTCAAGTTAAGTCTGCAAAATAGGGAAGTCTAAGACAAGATGTCGTTTTTCCAGGTGTAAAGGAATCTGTACAAATGCGTCCTGTGTATGCTATTACCTGGATTGCAAACGACAAGCCCGTTACTCGCTGATAAACTTAATTCATGGCACCAAAATGGGGTGGAGAGAAAAGCAGAGCCAAGGTGGGCAAGCTGTGGAGTCGAAAATCAAAATCAACAGCAAAAGAAAGATCTGAAAAGAATGACATTCTAGCTCCTCATTTCTTTTTCTTGCCAGCTTTATGGCACCTTTGAAGAAACAAAGGCTTTACAGAGAAAACGCTGGTTTGGCAGTGGAACCTGCCTCCCCCTTCAGTTCACTTTCCTGTGTTCCTGGCGCTTTTCTCCTTTTAAACAAACAAAGCGCTTCGAGGTGCTGTTCTGAGGCTCCGTCTCCATGTTTCTTTCCCTCTCCTTGCTTCTCTCCTCCATCTCCTGATTAGTTCTGGGAAAAGGATTTACACATGTAGTGTGCTGGGCTTCATGCTTAGTCAGCTCTGTCTGTCTCTTTACTCCTTCCCCTCTCTCTTTCTCTCTGATGTCATGTCTCTGAGTTTGTCTGGCTCCAGCTGTCTTCCCCTTGAGCAGAAGGAAAGTGAGGGGGGCAAGTTTGAGAAGACAGTCTGCCGTTATTCATAAGGCCACATTTCGTTCCAGCAACTTCGTCGGATCCACAGCAGGGCAAACCTTTAACTGCTTTCCTCGCTCCGAGGATCACATGGACAGTTTTCTTCTGGCTGTTCCTCGTGGTGAAACCCTGGAAATCCACAGGCAGACTGAGTCCACTGGGCAGAAAGTCTGTGATTCTGAACTGCTGCTGAATTGATTCAGGCACCAGCCTAGCTAATTCGCTGATTTACTCAACTTGACCCAAATGAATGTCTGTGTAAACAAAATTGATGAAGAAGTCTTTGAATCATTCTAGTAAATGAAACACGGGGCTTTTATTTTCCCTTTTATTACATTTTCTGAATACTGTGTATTCCGGTCATATTGAAACATTTTGTTTTCAGGCTCTGTAAAAAGTGCTGATGGTTGAACCTCAAAAGAATTGAAGGGTTACTTCATAAATGAATAAAAAGCCAGCGGCATTTATCCAAAGTTTGTTTAACTATCCTAACCTCATGGGCCTGTAAAAATTCAACTGAAAATCGTTGAGAAGAGGTCCTCCCATGAGATCCCTTGGCACTTTCTGCTTCTGCTTGGATCAGAAATACCTTGAGAGTATCTTTTTTTTTTTTTTTTTTTTTTTAACTTGCAACATTTCAACACTCCTAGTTCCATTTGCAGATGGGAAGAGCAGAGGGAAAAGGAATGGGAGAAAAACATGGTTGAACTTTTCTTAACCTAGAAGTTATTGCAGCTTTTACATGAAGTTTGAAGCCAGAACATGCCTGGTTGAGGCCAACTGCCTGTGCCTGGAAAACCTCCTCCCCCGGTTCTGGAAGAAGATGGCCATTCCCAGTCAGCTCTAGGACACTGACGATGGAACTCCAGCTCTGGCCTCACACCCATCAGCCTAAGCTGTGCAGGGGTGAAGCCGAAACCAAAATGAGACCCTTTATCCAGTAACCATGCTCTGTTCTTCATGAGCTCGTGCGTTCACTTCATATCAGTCCTTTAGGAGGAGAGGCCGTGTGGGTAGATTGATTGTAAAAAATAGCCACAATCCTCATATCTCTGGAGATGACAAGTCGATTAGTGGTTGCCTAGGAGAAGAGGCAGGGGAGTTGGAGGGAAATGTGGAGTGATTGCTAATGGGTATGGAATTCCTTTCTAGGGTTAAGAAAATATTCTAAAATTGATTGTGGTGATGATGGCACAACTCTGTAAATATATCGAACACCATTAAATTGTACCCTCTAAGTGGGGGAATTGTGTGGAATGTGAATTATATCTCAATAAAGCTGTTACATTGAGCAAAATAACCACAATCCTTTACTCTTCTCTGGACTCATGCCCTTTGCAGTGTGTCTTTGCAGCTCTTCCCACCAAGGGAGAGGTGTGTTTTCCCACCTGTTGACTCTCGGCTACCTATGACTCTGGTTTGCTCATAGAACACAGCTCAAATGACAGTATGCCAGTTCTGAGCCTTAGTTCCCTAGAGACCTTGTGTGCGTCTGCTCACTCTCTGACTCTGCTGTCTCCACTAGGAAAACTAGCCTGGGTTGACCTCCTGGAAGGTGAGAGACCTGTGTAGCAGAGCCAAGTCATCCCAGCCAGGGCCATCCCAGCCCACCTGCCAGCTGCCTGCAGATACCTGAGTGAGCCCAGCCAAGATTAGCCAAGCTGGCTCAGGGCAGCTGAACCACTCATGAAGCCACAGACTCATGAGGTATAAAAGTTACTGTTGTTTTGTGCTGTGCATTGGGCTTATTTGTTCCATGGCAATGCCTGCCTCATACATATGGTGATCTCTTTGAGATGTAGGAGCATGGAAAAGAGTGTATACAGGTCGTACTGGTTACCCACTAGGCCAATAATTTCACTCAGATTTAGTCTCCGACCAGGGCTTCCAAATTCTTCCATTTTTTTTGCTAAACATTCCTGAAATAGTAATGAAACTTATTAGTTAGGTAAGACCTAGTGATCATTAGAGGTTTGGCCTCAGGTGGCAGGAGTATGACACTAACATTTCAGGACATTGGGGAGAGGAAAGTTCTGGGCTGTTTGGAGTACCCAGCCTTCTCAATTAACCCGAGAGGGGCTGTGAGGCGTTTCAAACCCAGAGTGGGGCCCACTGTTCTTTGTTTCATATGAGTCCCACCTGTGTCATCCTGATGCAGCTGACACATAGTTCACTCGTGGAGATTGGGGGCTTGAAGAAATGTGAATAAGTTTTGTGACCCTGACACTGGAGACGTTTTGCAGAAGTCCCCTCTCTGTTAAGTGTCCCAGGGTGGCTGGGGAAGTGGATGGAGAGCCTGCATTGAAGAAGACTATACCCTGGCGGGAGCAGGACCCTGAAACAGGATCAGGTACACGGCTGTGGGAAACGGAAGGGAGGCACATCTCCAAGATGCTCAATGATGTCTCAGGTTTTAGTTTTGTGAGGAGTGAGGTGGGAATAACCTGAGCCAAGATCCAGAGACAGACAGAACGGGACACATGGATACGTGTGGAAACGTCCCACATTAATGCCGCCCAACAGAATCTTCTGCATGGACCGTGTGATTAGACGGTGTGATTATCGTGCGTTAGAAATGTCGCGGGTGTGACTGAGGAGTCACATTTTTAATTTTACATACTTTTAACTAATTTAAAATGAAACTTAACTAGCCACCTGGGAACAGAGGCTACCAAATGGGACAGCACAGCTCTATGGAGGTAGAGATGGTAGAGATGCACTTTTTTTTTTCCTGTAAAAAATACAGTAGAGCCATTTTGAAGAGAAACACTGAGCTATGATTTAGTCACAAGTAACTTCCATACCCCCAACCACCTAAATTTCTTCTGTGTGTAAGAGAAGCACTTCCTCCTGTTCAGTAAGACCCAGCAACCCACCTGTTCAACAAATACATGTCTTTACTGAATGGCTGCTCTGTACAAGGTGCCCTGTTTGGCAAAACACAGTTAAAACAAGAGAAAATGGTCATGTAGTTTCTTTGACTGAGTACAGCTACTATCTAAAGCTTTAAAAAAAAAAAATGCAAGGTGGTTTTGATAACATTTTGGAGTAAAATTATTTAAATTAGAAAATGATGAATTTACAACAATAAGTAAACCCTGGGCATTTGGAGAAGGTTTGGCAGGTTTGATTTCTATTGTCACTGAAGATGATGTAATTGTGCCTTAATAAGCAAAATTATTAAAGGGTTTATGAGCTTTCATTTGTGAAACCCAAGAAGAAAAGGTCAATAAGAATTCCCCCCTACAAATCTCTAAAGAATTTGAATTTAAAATGAATCTCATTCTACAAGGAAAAAAAAATGTAAAATCAGAAAGACAGAAACCAAAAGAAAAAAAAAAAAAAGGAACGCAAACCCCTTAATTTATGTTGACTTCATTATTCTCTAGATTAAAAGCAACTCAACATAAAATGAGGACTTTGAGCTCAAACTTTTAAGGAATTCACATATTTGCATCAATTTTTAAAAAGGTTTTATAACTAATGAACTTGGATTTCTTTTGGCATGGCATAAAATCCATTTGTACAGCTTTTAATTAAGAATGCAGCCTATGCAATTAAAATTAAGGGTAGGGACTTCATCAGATGTCCTATGAGAACCCCAGTCAAAAAAATTATGGTAATGCTGTGTGTCCGAAAATCCTTCTCTGAGCGTCACAAACACGTGGTGAGGCCTTACCCCAGCTGTGTGATGAAGATTTGTTTAAAGTTGATAATTAGGAACATTTAATTTTGATGTGTTAGGGCCTTGTTTACCACTAATCTCTCTGGCATTTACTGTGGGCTTGGGAACCAGCCCTAGGATCATCTAAAATTGAGCTCAGAAAGTATAGATTAGGTCAAACTCACAATCCATAATGTAAATATAGCTTTTTTTTTTCATAGGCAGGGGAATTCCTAATGTGGGTTTTAATATTTAAAGTTACCAGTGCCATTATTGAGAATATTAAGATGCTTTCATGTTGAACTGTTTAAAATTACATTTGGAATAATGAATGACATGTAATGTATAAATACCCATTCACTTCCATTTTATTTTTTTTTTAAGTGTGAGTAAGTATAATGGAAAGTCTCCCAAGGAATTTTTTGGGGAGACTAGGGAGCAGAAACACAGGGCCAGTGGGTCCTATGAGGTAGTCAGCTACCTGTCTTGTCACTCAAGGTTTGCCAGGTAGGAGACTCACAGGGAAATCCAACTCCCTGGACCTCCCATTTTCTTCCTCATCTCTGGAAGTCTGAAGATGCCTACTAAAATAGGTCTTTATATCTGACGGGGGAGATGGTTCAGGATGAGAGACTTGGAGTCCGGTTCATTCCTTTAAGCATTTAGGGCCCAGATCCAAAAATATTACTTGTACGGCTCCCTCTTGCCAAAGCTGCATCTGGTCCTTATGGAAACCATCTTGGTTCCATCCGCCAAGGGTGCAGGTCCCACACAAGGTGGTGCTTCCGGCATTTGTACTCAGAACACAGATGTACCAGCCTCTCCAGGTAGCCCTCACAGTGAGGAAGGTTAGCTGCCACCCCAGCCTTGGCAAGGAGTCCCATTCCATGTGCTGGCAGCTCTCAAGAGCCTTCCTTGAGTGTCAGTATGAACATCTAACGAACCCACCCTAATCCCCCAGATAAGCCCCAGGAAGTGCCTGCTGGCTCCTTCCCCTGCACCATCCCAAGAGCCCCCCGCCCCAGGAGGTCCAGGTTAGCTTGGAGTGACCCTGGCAGAAGAGATGAAGACGTCACCACTGCCTCTCCCACCACAGGCTCATTAGCCTCTCTTTTATCCCCAGAATGACCTTTCTTATTACGAATAGATTTTATATTTTAGAAAGTTTTATGTTTACAAAAAAATGACTGGAAAATACAGAGTCCCCATATGCTGCCTCAGCCGGTGTCCCCCTCCTCCCCGCTCTCCCTGTCAGTGACATCTTGCATTAATTTGGCACATTTGTTAGAACTGGTGAGCCAATATTGACACGGTGTGATTGACTTGTCTATAGCTTTACATTAGGGTCCCTCATGGAGCTGTACTTGCCATGGGTTTGGACAAATGTATATGACATGTTTCCACCCTTCCAGTGTCACACAGAATACTCTCTTTGCTTGGACAGTCCTCTATGCTCTGCCTATAAATCCCTCTCTCCCCCTAAAAACAGGGATGGGACCATATTTTCCCCCGTTTAAAATTATTCAATCCAAATGACTTCCTGGCACCGTCTCTGACCATGTTCACGCCTATTATTCTGTTCCACACCTCCTTCCTTGAAGGAATTATGACACGAAGGCCAAACTCCTAATCTGAGGTGCTAAAAATGGTGCTTTGCCTGGTCCCGGCCGACCCGTCTGGACACACCTGGGCTGGAACCCACCTCCCCACTCCAGCTGCCTGACCTTGAAAGAATTAACCATCATTAACAACATTATAAAAGACCAGCTACCCACGGAAAATATTCTCAACCAAAACAGCAACTGTGAAGAGTTTGTACACGTTGCTTTTCTTCATTTAACAAATGTTGCTAAGTTCCTACTGATATGCCAGGACGTCAGCGCCAGAGATTTAACATGTTTTCACCATGCTCCTTGTCTCTGAAAGTTTGCATCCCTACTAACACATAGATACAAAAATAAATACGTTGCTTTCCAGGCAAGCCACACCAATGTAAGTGCCTGCAAACAGGGTAACAGGATGTCATCGTAGAGTTCACTGACCAGCAGCAATTTTTGTTAAAATATCTGCCAATCTGATACGCAACGTAGTGCTTCCTTCCGACACACATTTATTCGATTATGAATGACGTCTCATGATGATTGCCCGTCAGTTTCTCCTATGAACTGCCGTTCCATCTACGTGATACTCATAACAGCCTTTGACTGTCCCTCACATTCTTGAACTCTGTTTTACTCATATTGCGTTGACTAAGGACCCAGCTCAGTGCTCAATGTCTCCGGCTTCCTTGCCTTGTAAGTGACTGTAAAGGAAGTGCTTCTAATACCTCACCCTTGGGGATTACGCCTGCTGCCTGTCTGGGGAGAGCTCTTTCTTTAGGGCAAGAAAGTTTCCTTCCACTTTTTGTTGTACTTAACAGTCATTTACTTAACATGAGTAGTGGTTTTATTCAGTGCTTTTCTGAATGTACTAAGATGGGTGATCACATCTTAGATAGTTTTTCTGTTGATTTGTTAGTGTGGTATAGATATTTAAAGACGTAGCACTGCTTTTTGCATCTTGGAGGAAATCTGAGTTGGGTTGATGTTCAATTATTTCCTAGCCTTTGTGTCTGTACAAAGTGAGGAGTATCTGTTCTGGAAGGTCTGCAAACATTCATCTGCAAGGCTACCTTTGCCTTTAAAACTATCTGGGGTAGTGTCTTTTGGGCATTAGGCTTCTACTGACAATTCATTTAGTGATTATAGGCTTATTCAGATTTTTCTGTTTTGTTTTTAATTTAAAAATTTTAAGTTTTTAAATAGCAGCTTTATTGAGTTATAATTCGTATATTACACAATTCACCTATTTGAAGTACACAAGTCAATGATTTCTAATATCACAGAATAAAATGTATTTTTTAATTTATTTTTAATTATAGTTGATATACAATATATTTATTTCAGATTAGACATTTATATATCTCTATATATTATTAATAAAATACATTTTATTAATATATTGGTAATATTTTCTAGAAAATTGTACATTTCATCTAACTTTTCAAATTTATTGACAATAAGTTGTTCAGAATATTTTATGTCTGTAGGTAAACCTCTTTTCCATTCTTAGTATCTTTATTTTTGTAGTTTTTTTCCTCTTGTTCATTCTTGTTGGAGTTTTTGTTGGCTTTCTTTTTTCTGTTGAATTAGTCTTTTTAAAGAACCATCTTTAGATCTCTATGTTACTTTTGCTTTTGATATTATTCCTTTCTTCTATTTTATTGTATTTCAATAATTCTTTGTTTTAATAAATGTATTTAAGGCTATAAATTTACCTCCAAGTACCACTTTAGATACATCCCACAAGTATTTATATGTACTAATATCGTGCCTCATTCCACATATTTTCTAATTTTCATTGCTGCATTTTGCTTTCCTCTTTAAACCACAGTTTGTTTAGTAAATCTTTTAGTTTTCAAAATGTGCTTTATTATTATTTTTGAATGGATTGAAATAGCTTCTTTATTGATTGTTCTTATCATCATAATATAAGCTCTCTTTTTACCTTCAATCTTTATATTTTCTGTATTAATGCTACTAAAACAATTTTCATTAGTTACTGCTTCCCTGGGATATGTTTTTCTATTTCTCTTTAAAAATTATTTTAGATTCAGTCTGCTTAGTTGTATTTCTTATAAGATTTATTTATTTATCATAAATAAATTTTATGATGACTACATCTGGCTGATTTCAATATGTAAGTTTAACGTATTATGTTCTTTGCAATAATGAACACATTCAGAATTATGAGTGTCTTACCTTCTATATCAACATTTTATCTTTATATATTTTCTCCTTTCTGTTTTCTCTGAGGAGTTTAACATTTTTTCTATATCCTTTGTATTTTTCTCTGCTGGTTTGGGAGTTATCAGTTGTATTCCTATTACTATGGTTATCTATAACTATTTAAATTTTGTTTAAAAATGACGTAAGAATACATGTTAGAGTTGTCCCATATCCCCACCTAACTCCCGAACAAAACAGACTCGGGCTTTAGCATCTGAACAGCCGAACACAAATTCTGCCCCTCCCCATATTCCTCCTCAGTGTTGGACAAGGTTGAGTTCACCTGACAAAGCACACATAATTAATTATTATTTCTCAGAATCAATAATTAATTAAATTTACCAATGTATTTTATCAATATCTCTTGCACCCAACTCTTCCCTCTGGGATTGCTTGTACTCTTGCGGAAGTACGATTTCTAGCAGCTCTTTCTAGCAGATCTTTCAAGCGAGGGTCTTTGGGTGGCAACTTTTCAGCCTTTGTTTATCTGAAAATGTATTTTCCTTCACTCTTGAAAGAGATTTAGCTGGGAGCAGAATTCTAGGTTGACAAATATTTTTTGGTGGAACTTTGACGATCGTCCTCCATTGTTTGCTGACTTCTTTTGTTGCTCTTAAGAAGTCTTCGCTTTCTCCATGACACTTTTAACATTTCCAGCTGGCTCTTTTTTTTTCTTTATTCTTTTTTTTTCATGGCTACTCATCTTCTTTGACATTTTCCTTTAAGTATCATAATGTCTTCTCTTCTAAAAACAGTTATCATGTTTTCTTTATATACTGAGAATTCTAAACACACTTATTTTAAGCTCTTTTTCATATAATTCTGTTGTTCTCATTTCATCTGGAGCAAAATCATCTTTATATTAACGACTGTGTTGACGACTTTTTTAGCACTGGGTTTCTGTACATGTTTCTTGGAATTTTATATTCATGGGTCTTGTGAGAGAAAGGCTCCTCTGCCGTCCCCCTGCTTTCTGCCCTGTCCAATAGCTTGTCTGGAGTCGCCATTTGGCTCCCGGGCCTGGATCACGTGAGTGCACCTACTGGGTCTGGACTCATTTCTGGATACAATTTGGGGCTGGATTTCCCTTCTTTCCTCAGGTCCTCACTTCCCAGAGACACAGCCATGAAAGGTGTCAGCAGAGGCTTTGCCAGTCTCCTGTCACAAACGGGGACCCCGTTCATGCCCCCATTTCTCACAGGATCCTGTTGCCCAGGGAGCACAGTTAGCCGGGGACCACTAGCCACTCCTGCACAGGGGTCGGGGGCGTCTGCAGCCGGAACCAATTTTACCTCCTGGCATTCCCGTGCTCTTGGGCACAATGAGATGTGCACCTGGCTGTTTGTGTGCCTGTCTTTTTCATTTTTCTCTCTTGTCTTTTATCTGGCATTTTACGTCTTTGGAACCGGGTGGAGCAGGGGCTCAGACTGTGTCCCTGCAGGGATATGGTACAAAATGACCACCTCTAATGGCAACAAAATATCCTGTTAGAGTTCATCTTTATTGATTGAACTATTACTCTCACTCATTTATTAACTTTTCCAATTACAAATAACTATTACACTTTATTTAAAATTTTATCTATACCCTGGGATAATTTTCTTGGAAGAAAACTATACCATGGCAACAGTTATAAATATTTTGAAAGCTACTATGGGAAGCTAATTTATTTTTCAAAAAGATATCAGGTGTCAGGTGTGGATGTGGGCGTGTGGGGTAGAGGAGTGGGTGTACATGGAGGGGAGGGAGGTACATGTGTGGGTGTGCATGGAGTGTGAATGGGGGTAAAAGTGTGGTGTTGGAGGACAGCCAGGGATGACAGCAGATAAACATGATTCCTCAGAGCTCAGGAATGAAGACGGTATGACCTAGTGTTCTTTTCTTATGAATTTGTTTCTTAACATTTTTAGTGTTCCCTTCTGATTATGAAACTAATATATAATCATTGAAAACCACTTGAAGTATACAGAAAAACATAAAGAAAATAAAAATATACTATTTGATCCTTTCCTTTGAGATCTATGGGCCTGGTATTCATGACAAATGGTTTTATGCGTCCTATTAATATGTAGTGATGTGTCTTGTCAAATTAAGGTTTATATTTGCATTCATTTAATAAATGCTAAGTGCTGTCTATTTAATTCTGTATTTTGCTGTTTTCCTCTACATGTTGTTAAGGAAAATATTTTCCTCAACATTTCCCAGGTCACTAAAAATACTTAGAAAAACGTGCAGTTTTGGGCTATTACTCTATCTTACGGTGCGTTGCTATTGAATCATTTCCTACTGGTGCCCATTTAAGCCACTTCCAGTTCCAGGACGTCCACGACACATACCACAGAGCGTCTGTGGTCCCATGGCCACGTGCTGTCTCACCGTAACCAGGTTTTCATTTATTAACAGACTGAACGCTGTTTCCCGAAGCCCCGGTGGGAGAGAGCCCAGGACACTGTCCAGTCAGTCTTGGTCTCAGGCAGCCCACGGTCAGTGTCCCACCACAGGGAACACCACCAGGAGCTGAGAAATGGTGGTGGGGAGCAGCCCAGGGGACAAGGATGGGAAGCGTGGGTGAGAAACTTGCCTGGTCTGCCCTGGTGAGCCCACGAAACCTTACCTGTGAGCTACTTGTCGCTGAGCACTGAGAGATGAGAAGAAGTTGGGAGGGATGATCCTGCGTGTGAGTATGTGTGTATGCTCACACGTGGGTGTGTTCCAGGCTGAGGAAAGTACTGGTGAGAAGGTGCGAAGCAAGAAACAGTGACCCGTAGACGCCCTTAGGGCCAGAGCTATACAGGAAGAAGTGTGCACGGCTTGTGAAATGCACACATGCTATTTACTGATTGGAGAGTCCAGGAGGGAGACTCATGGGAGATGAGCCAGACGCACAGACGGGGTGACCATGCAGCACTTTGCAGACTGGACTAGGGACTATGAGCTTTACGTGCAGAGGAAGGGGCACCATTTAAGGTGGCAACATGGCAGGCTGCATGTGCTTTTCACATGTAGGCAGGATGTCAGGGTTATAAAGAGGGAGGGACGGACCATGGAGATCACTCAGGAGACCGTTCTGCCCTGCAGGAGACAGGTGTGGTGGCCGGCCAGGCTGCTGGCAGTGGGGGAGGAGTGAGAGAGTGCATCCACAGGCCTTCGGTGAGCTGGTTTCTCAGGGCTTGCTTGCTTGAATGAAGTCAGTAGAAAGGGTGGGGTACAGATTTACGATCTGAGAGTCCGGTGGGTCACACAGAGGAAGCAAATGTGGAGGAGAAATAGGTTTTGGGAAGATTGTGAGTTCTGCTTGGGACAGTTCAGGTTTGAGATTTAGGGGAAATGCTCAGTAGCATTTGATTCCATAAGACTGAAATTCAGAAGAGTAGCTGGCTTGGGACAGCTTTAAAGCCATAGGCCTGAGATGCCATGCATTGAGAAGAAGAAAGAGAGTAGGGTCTCTGTGGAGCTGGCATCCGGCAGCAGTGCCCCTCCCCGACGCCCCCTCGGCCAGCAGGTGTGAGGTGTCCCAGGAGCAGGGCAGAGAGAAGTTTCACCTGAATTTGATTCCACTGAGAAGTCAGTGACATCAGGCTGAAAATGTGTGCATGCACTTAGGGACCCGCAGGTAATCAGCGACTTGAGCAAAAACCAGTCTTGGAAGAGTGAGAACCAGGTGGAGTAGGTAAGAGAGAGGATGATGAAGAAGTGGGGAAGGGGATGGAGAAAAACCTCCAGAAGCCTGTTTGCAAAGGGCAGAATAGGAGGTTTCACACAGCTGAGACCCACCCTGGATCCCCACGCCACCCAGGCTAAGCTCTCCCTACACCCTGCAGCTGCAGCCAATATTAACCCACCTGGAACCAGGGAAGGTCATGTGGCTGGGGCCATGGGGGCTTCCAGGTGCAGTAGAAACAGAGGTCGGTCCAATGAAATGAAATCACTTCATGTTCTAAAAGGTTCCAAGCCTTCATACTCTCCGACACAGGTTATAATTACGTGACACCATTTAGTTTGCTCCTTGTTAGTCAGATGGGGCAGGAGCTGAGTTACAGCAGCTCCCGTCCTTTGAGAGCCTGGCATACCTCCTGGAGGTCAATCACATGATGAGCGGGAAGGAGCTGCTTGCAATGCAGCAGGGCCAGCTGGCATCCGACAGCAGGCCCCCCGCCCCCCCCCTTGGCGGGCAGCATCTGGAGGGCAGGGCCGAGTGTCCCTTTGCGCCTTCATGATGGAAGTTCTGCTCACGGATACAAAGGAATACAAATTAGTGGCAGAGTAAAAATGACTCTGATGCTCACCAGTGTTCCCATGGGCAGCGTGGAACGCAGACCAAGGTCTATGTCGCATCAGGCTCCTCACACAGGGTCACTCTGCTGCACCCAGGCTTCCTCCGTGCCCAGGGATGGTCAGAGCACAGCACGACCTGGATAAGAAATACATGTACACAGTGAATCGAAAACATGCCATGTACGAATGAAGAAAAGACACATTTTGGCTGTAGGAGGAGACCTCTGTCGGGCTCCATGTAGTATAATTAACGATTGGATCCAAGCTGAAGCGAAGGATGGTTGGTGGCCCCTTGGGAAGACGCCCCATGTTTGTCAGGCTGACCTCAGGAGGCCTTGGGAAGAAATTGACAGGATCACCTGAGACCAGCCGGAAGTCAAGCACCACGCCTGTCGGAGGTGATGTCCACGGTTCAAAAATGTTGACTTTTTCTATGATGAATGAGAAAGGCAGGCCTTACTTGCTTGTAAAGAACAGCACATCTTTTCTACTCAATTATTCTCTTTCCTTGATCGGGCTTTTCGTGGCCCCTTTCTCCTACTCTTTCGGAAACATACTCATATACCTGCAGTTTGCTGAGATCCTTCTCTGGGCCAGGTGTCCTCTCGTTTGAGGGTTCAGAACCTGGTGTGGCACCTGGGGGCAGATATGACCCTTTGCCACTTTTTTTTTTTTTTTAGCTGAAGAAACTGCTTGAGGAGTACTTAGAAAATTTGCAAAGGGTCCCCCAGCTTATTTGTGAAGGATCCTCAGCTCACACTCAGGTCCCCAATCCCAGGACCCACCCCACCAAAGTACAGCCTCAGGAAAAAGGCACCCACATTCTCCCTGTCATTCTCCTTGCACGTGAGGGGCTCCCCCGTTATCTCAAGGAAGCATTCCGATTTCAAATGGAAAGCCGATTTTGAGTCAAATCCTAGACTTTGTACTTACTGCTATAGAGTGGGGTTGGATGTCATTCAGGAAATAGTGTTTGTTCATTTGAAATGACTGTGGTGTGCTCTTAAAAATAAACACAAGCCTGCAGAGAGATTTAAGTGTACATTTTTCTCTGGGAGTTTTGGAGGAATATATCTATTTGTGGGGAGGTTGCTTTCAGAGGATGGCCTCCCAGTCTCTGGACTCCTTCTCTGCCACCGCACATCTTGGTGACCTGTTTTCCTGGTGTCAGATGACAGGGTTTCTGGTGAATTTTCATTCTGCCATATCAGGTGGCCCCTGATGTTAAAATTTGAATACATGGACATGTGAATATGTAAAACATAAAAGTATATGAAATGCATATGTATATATTTCCTATACGAAATTTACATTGTTTTCATAGTTGTAACCTTTCCTCATAATTACAGCTTGTGTAAAATGGCAGATTGGCATTATCAACTAACAGTATTTTGAACGTCCTTTGGTGTGATGGCATAATTCCTTGTATTTCTATCCTGCCTAAATATTATTTGAACCCCAACACGACTCTCTCCCAACCCCAAATTCAAGGCCCAGCCTTCCTCCCACTGGTGAGCTGACTTCGCCGCTGGCTACCACAAAGATCAATTGTTTGAGCCACAAAAATCTCTACTCCCCCAGCTCCAGACTCTGTCCCCTGGAGTCTGGACAGTCACGTCCCACTAAGGGTCCCATAGCTCCCTCCGGGGCACGTGCCCCCGCAGGCCGTGTGCTCACACCCCACATCCATGCCCTCCTCCTGCTTCTCGTCACTGTTGTCCACCTGGTCACATAAGTCGGAAATTGGGGAGACACCCTAGCTTCCCTTGTTTCCTTTTCAGTACCTATATATTATTGGCCACCAAGCATCCACTTGGGTAGTTTCCAGCAGGTGGATAATGTATTCAAAGCGTTGGCTTTCTCGTTCTCCTTCATTGACGGAATCACCATGTTCTGATCCTTAAATTAGAAGTTGGACTCTGCTCTTCCTTATGTCCCGACCTCAGTTATCTCACATTCTGTGAAATCTGCTTTCCCAGCCAGAAGAGCGGAAACTCCCGCTGACCTGTTCACTGACCCTGCACTGGCTTCTCCCCTTAACTCCAACCTCCACACTGCGGTCAGGTCTCTAGCTGACAGACAATTCTTTGAAGCCTTTGAATGACGCTACCAGCTCCTTAGCATGACCCCGCCATGACCCCGCCTTACCCAGTCGGCACTGGGTCTGTTCTCCATCCTTGCCTCGTGCCCAAAGATGCCGTCAATAGCACTAAACCGCTCAAAGTGCTTTGAACGAGCGACGCCACCTTCCAAGTGAGCTCTTAGGTTTGGTGTGTCTTTACTACATACCTGCCACCTGGCTAACTCCTCGGCATCACTTACAGCAGGTACGATGCCACCCGGACACATACCCAGCCTTCCCCTGTGACCTCTATGGTCCTGCGCATGTCACAGTGATTTCACCCACTGCGTTGCCTTATGGAACTCTCCTCTCATCTGGTCTCCTCAGCAGGGGGTGCAGGGCTTTGGGGCAGTGTCTTAATCACTGTCAGAGCTCAGGGCTAGAATCAGTGCTTGGCATATAGTAAACATCAGTAAATATCGGATGGATGGATGGATGGATGGAAAATACAAGATATTTTCCAGACATGGTTCGATCCAGATGCCTCCCCATGGGGAACAAAGCCACACCGAGTTGGTCCCTGCCAGCTTTTTCAGCTCATCTCCCACAACTTTCCTATATCTCTCCTATGTTGCCAGCGACTAAGGGGGTCATTCCCTCTTATATTTTCTCCCTCAGTAATCTCCTCCTCAGTCTTGGCTTTGATTTCCACCTATTCTTGGATGAGTCCCTAAGGTGCATCTCTAGCCAGACTTCTCCTCTGAGTCTCACATCTGTTTAGCCAGCTGCCTGTTTGGAGCACTCGTTGGCACCTAAAAGTCAATGTGCCTCACCCCTGGACTGTCCTCCTGCCGGCTCCCGTTCTCAGTAAATGGAGCCACCATCTGTTCCGGGGAGCAAACAGAAACAGGAGTCATTCGGAGACCCTTTCTCTAAATCCCCCCTCACCCGTCTCCAATCCATCACCACGTCTCCAAGAATCCGTCTCGCATTTATTCATCCAACAGATATTTATTAGACACCAATTATAAGTTGAGCTTTCCTGTGGGCCTTGGGAATTCAATGGTGCACAAGGCAGACGAGTCCCCTCGTCTCCTGAGACTCACAGGAGGGAGAAGACAGTCAACAAATATGACATCACTGGGTGGGAATAAATAGCATGAATATGGTGAAATATGGGTGCTGTGGCCCAAACTGTCAGTTGCCCAGCCAGTATCCACTTGCCCATTCTTCTTTATTAAGAAACAAACAAACAAACAAAAAGAAAAACAAAACTGATTTTACCTGGGGCAGCAATGTGCTTGGCCAAGAACACAGTGACAAAATAAAAAATGAACTTCATTCCCAGCCCCCCATGTCACTAGGGTGGTCATGTGACACAATTCTCGTCAAAGAAATCTAAGAGTCGATGAGTTGGGGTGTCTGAGACAAATTTCCCTCCAGATATTGGTGTCTCCCCGTTCCCTCTGCTGCTTCCATACTCCTTTCCGGGATGTGAGTGAGACGCTTCACGTGGGGCAGCCTCAGGGAGCTGTGGGTGGCCGAAGGAACGCAGGGCCACGCCAAGGGGCACGAGAGCAGAAGGGAGAAGCCCAGGCATGTGCCCTGAGGGATTCTAGTGTCCCTGCACCAGCCCTGAGATCATGGATGGTCTCTAACTTTCTTGCTTTGTGAGAAAAACGTGTCCAGACCCCTGTTGGTGGAGCCTCTGTACAGCGGCTGTTACCTGCAGCCTAGTGCAGTCTCAGGTGAACAGGCAGTGGACCTGCTAAGCACCCTGAGACTATTGAAGTCTCTTCCCCCACTCAGAGGAGGCCAGGCTCGTGGTCCACGCTTGGTGAATGAGCGTCCACGCTGACCTCCTGCAATCTCTCCAGCACGCCATGGTCAGGATGATCACTTCAGAAAGGAAAATGGGATGGATCTCTGCTTTCTGTAGTTGTGAGCACAAAGGCAGGACTCCCCGCATGGTGTGCAACACAGCAGTGCCCACCAACTCCATCCGCATCTTGCTCACCCCTAACTCTTAGCTCCCAGCCTCCCTGGTCTCATCTGAGCCCGCACACTTGCCTCCTTTCCTAATCTGCTTTCTTCTTCCCTCTCACCGAAGTCCGGCTCTCTCCCATCTCTCCTTTAGATCTTAGCTTTACTGCCAGGACCCCAGGGATGCATTTCCTGGTTCTCTGCCCAGGTTAAGTATCCTTCCTTTAGCCTCTGGCACATAACCTCATCTCCCTCCTAAACAGAGCCGTTGGATGGGGGCTTTTGCATTTGTTTGAGTGACTATTTGATCATCTGTGTATAGGGACTGTTTCTGTCTCCTAGTATAACCCCAGAATCTAGCACAATGTCCCACACTCAGAATCCGTGTGGTGTAAATGGATGAATGAATAAATGAATGCTTTGCTTCCTCTCTGTAGGCTGTCCCCTTTGCTTTTCATTCCTTTACCCTCCTTGAAACCTACAACTCATCCTTTGTGATTTAGAGGATCACTAGATGGTGTTCCAACAAATTAAATGAGGTGATGTCCATACACCATCAGTGCACGGTCGGACAGAGTTAGCCTGCAAAAAAAACAACAACAACCAGCATCATTGGTAGCCATTGTCTGCTATGAGCAACCATTGTCTCTGGGCAGAAATAGATCCTTCAGCTTTTGCGTTCCTATAATTCCCGGTCTATACACATATTTGTAGGCTGTAAAGACATCGAGGAACATTTACAGAAGCACGCTAGTTCTCCGTCCCCTGCCAAGTGATCACACCTAAGCGCTGAAACCATATTTTGTTTGCTTGTTGGTCTCACATTGTCATGTCCAGCCCAACAAACATGTAAAGCCATTGATGTCAATGAATTTTACCAAAAAGATGCCAACAGCTGGAAACGCTCCGTCTTTCCACAGCTGGGGTTCCAGACTCGAGCTCAAGAGCACTGCTCAAGAAGCTGCTCCTCGTCTCTGTGTGTTGATGCCCCGACACCTCATTCTATGATTTATATATTTTTAAGGAATATAGTGACTAGCATGGCAACCCTAGGTGTTTACACAAAAATCTCGATCGTTGTAATATCTCCCTGGAAGATAAGGAATTGTTTCGTCTCTCAGTGAGCTCAATCCTTTGTTAATTATATAAAGAGTTAAATTACTGGTTTATCTGAAAGCATACTTTTCCCCAATGGTATCAATTCTCCAATTAGTCACAACCCTTTTAAAATAATCCTGGCATGGCATGTGTAGGACAAAAGTAGATGTGAAATCCTAACATACCGTGGCTTCTTTAATTTCCATCGACTCGGTATGAGTACCTTTCACTCAACAGAAATCCGTGTAACAGAATTCAGAGTGGGGAGGGGCTGGGGTGGAGGAGTCGAGCCACCTGGTAGAACAGCCTTCCTTGGCCTGCGGGCGCCATGGAGAGTTGTGCTGCCATCTTGAGCCCACCTCCGTGTCCCTGCTGCCGATGCCAGTTTGAACAGCTCACTCCTGTTTCCGAATGAGTTCTGACTAAACGCCATCAACCATATGACAGGGTCTAACAAATATCAGCACTCTGCCAGGTTCAATAAACACCCTTTTCAGGGTAATGGTCCTTAATGAGGACACCAGCCATCAGTTAGGTTGGGAACACACTATAATTATTACGGGGCAAAGATGTCTGGAAAGAGACCTGCAAGTATAGGGATTGGAACACGGTGGGGGAGGGGAGCTCATAAAGAAAATCGCCTCAGCTCTAAACTTTGAGCTGGTGAGAGAAAAAAAAAAATAACAACTCAAGGTTTAGGGATTATTTCCAAAACAATGTCAACAATTTATCTAGGGATCTAGGGGTTAAATAGTCACTCATGTAATCCCTGCCACATTTTATCTATCTATAATTAAGTCAATGAGCGAATAGGAAACTCGGCTAAATTGGATCTATTACATGAGCACGGAACACCTTCCATCAAAATAATCCTTTAGGGTCTGCCATGAGTGTCATGGACGTTTCCATCATAGCAGCTGAGACAGCCTTTGCCCCCAAGGAGCTCAATACATCATGACTGTGTTTGTGTATATCTCATCTCCCCAATTATAAGACCGAAAGTAGACACCACCTTAACCGTACGGGAAAATGGTCCATCCCAGCTCAGAGGACGGCAAGAGCACTTTCGGATGGGAGGGGCAGGAAGGTTGCTTGGACGAGGTTATGTTTCATTGCATTTATTTATTTAACACTAATTTGTTGAGTGCATGCTCTGTTCTCGCTGGCCCTAGAGACTCAGAGGTGACTGAGACAGGGCCCTGCTTGGACGATGACAAAGTGGAGTGTGGGAGACTTAATAGATAGGCCCTGAAGGATGGTGAGGATTTTGACAGGTCAGGAGGGGTGGGGGCAGGGCCTTCTGTAAATGGACATTGACTGAGTGACTGGGATTGAGTACAGCAAGGGCATTTAGGAGACTGTCAGTATTGAAAAGAGAGCACAACTTTTATTGAGCACCTACTGTATAGCACCTGGTCTGTGCTGCCACACACTTTACATATTTACCTCTCTCTTGCTCACAACAACCCTCCATGGTAAGAACTATTTTCAGCTCCATTTTATAGAGGCACAAGGGGATGTTAGGAACTTAATTCATCCCACTTCATAAGGCTAGTAAGGAGAGGGTGGGTATCCATTGCCTCGTCTTTCTTTTGCCTCCACGACTTGTCTAGCGTATAGTCTGTATAAGGAAGAAGGAAGCTACTGAGAAGGATATGAGTCTGTGCTATCTAGGACCTTGAATGCCAGCTAAATAAAATGTCCTCTGTCTATGAATTTCCATCCAATCAGGTGAGTGATGGTAGAAAGATTAATCAGGCAGGAAAATTAATGGTGATGGAGTGGGGAGGGGTGCCAGGAATGGAATGGAATTGGGGACGGGGGCAAGGACAGGTGAGGAGATGGGTGAGGAACGCTTACAGTGGTCCCTGGCGGGGGCGGCCGTTGGCGGGGGAACTTGGAAGGGAGGCGTGGATGTGGGGGCGTGGGGAGGTCCATGTGGAGGGCATTATATTCGGAATCTCGTTCTTTTCCACAGTTCAAATCAGGAGAGACCTCTGGGGTTAGGGGAGTGAAATGGCCCCTGGGAGAGAAGTGCCCTCCTCCCTCATTTCCCTTCAAACTCGAGCCTGAAAACGACAACTGGAAAACAAACTCTGTGCCCTTCACAACACACAGGATGAACGCATTCTTTGGGGGGAGTCGGAAGCTGATGCCATTTTGACGGCCTCCAAATTATAGATATAACACTGCTATGGGAGCTCCCAAGACCTTGCACAAGTGAAAGCTTCCGAAGCTGGAGACTTAGCTTGAAAGCTCCCTCTGGTTGTGGGCGTGGGCCTGTGGGAGCTTCTGCACCAGGGTCAGAGGGAGGCTGGACCCTCTTTCTGGAACTGATTTTCTAGTAGCATCCCCTGTCTGCTCCTGACCGGTGTTTGAGTTGTCCACAGTGCAATATCGGGCTGGCTTCCCTTCACTGCCTCGTGTGCTCCCGGGCCTCTTCCAACACGCTGTACACTCAGGAGATGGCCACTGATTTTAATGTTAATCAAAGCCAACCATAATTGGGAAAATAAATCTGCTGCAAAAACGCCGTGTAATGTCTTCCAAACTCCACCGGAAAGCACTGACGAGTCCTTCTGTGGATAACAAGGGAGAGGGAAACACAGAGCTGTGGCCTGGTTTAGGCCACACAGCCTCACCGGAAGACAAGGTCTTCATGTGCACGTGGGCTGGGTAACTTCATGCTCTGTGCGGACGGAAGTGCAATTGATCAAGTTGATATGTTTTAAACACAGACATTTTAAATAAGGGTAGACGTTCATCGTAGAGTTTTTGCGAAAGAAAACAATATTGGTCATCAATTACCACAACCTTGATAATTTGGGTGACTACCTAATGCAGAGAATAGTTACAGGACATGGTCCGCGGTGACAGTTTTCTGTGCCAAGTTGGCAATGACCGTCTAGTTGAAGGTAATGAAGGGAGACGCCCCTTCCCCACTACGTGCTAATTTGACATTGAAATCAGCATATTTCCTGGGAATACGTGTGGATATTACTGAAAACAGGGGCTGTCATCTTTGAAGAGAATCTCAGCACCATGCTGCAGAAGAGATGCCTCCTTGGCAGAATGTTCCCACCGATCTTATCAACAATGCTGCAAAATCTTTACCATACCATTTTGTTTTAAATGAGGTGTTTCTTATTGAAAGCATATCAATTGCTAACTTTTTTTTTTTTTGACTTGGGGATTCAGCAGATGATTTTAATTATAAGAACTCTGGGAAATTAATTCTTAATTCCATCCTTCTACAAGACGAATTCTCCTATTGGGTAAACCTTGCTATTTCTCTTAATTATTTTTGATGCCACCCTGATTATTATTATTATTCACTACATTAAAGAGCAAAATAACTTTCTGCAAAAAATAAATTAATATAAATGGAAATAGTAGTGCGTTCTTGTGCTCTAAAGTGCTAGAGAAATCAGATTGAGAAGGAAAATATTTAAGTAATTTAAGAAAAAAAAGGCTTAATTATTAAGATTTCTAGACAAGGTGATGATGTGCTCAGTATGGCACCTAGAAGATGGAGATTGATTTCCTTCTGAAGCAGATATCCAGGACTAAACATCGGGAGCAATTAAAAAATGGTGGCCTTTTGTAAATTACTCCCAGAAGAAATCTTGGAAATCTTTCATTTTAGTCATTTCGGTCCAGTGAACCATAAAGCCATTATGAAGGAACAAAAATACTAGAGAGAAAATTGAAATACAACAGTAATTAACAATATGAATATATCAAAATAAAAGTGAATTGGAAAGATAATGGTCATCAGATACGCAACTTAAAATGAAAACATTAAAATCTTACCAAAATCAAATCTAAAAGTAAAAGATACTCAAGGCAAACATAGATCAAATCAGACGCTATTTTCCAAGATTGGAACTGAACGGCTATTTGCAGCATCTCTCAAAATGTATGATGAAGTGTCTTCAAAGGTTTGCTTCTCTTATTTTTTAAAATTATTCCTAGTTTTTCTAAAGTACTGTACCGGGAGTGAGGTACATTTTCTATTTACTTTAGAATCATAGTTAATAACCCCCATCTTAGGTTTTCAGTTTTTACTTCCATATGCTAAATGCCAACAAAGAATAATAGAGGACAACCCTGGGAAATGTGCAGCTACCACAAACATGGGTTTCCCTGTGGGTTCTCTGATACTTTGCAGACAAATGTTAAAGATTTATTGCACATGAACATCAAACATGGTTTTACTACAGTTCTCATTTGGATCAAATTGACACATTTTACATTCATTTTAGCCTAATGAGATTCTTTCACTACACATTATATTCTGAGTGACCCCGTACATTAAATTTGTGGCATGGAACAAACCCATTGATATAACAAAGCCCTATTCTTACTGGTTTCTTAATTTACCAAAGAGAGAAAACAGTTTAGCAAAATCATAAATCTTGAATAAATGAACGTATTAATCAGTACGCAACAGAGAATACAAATCCTATGCAGATAGGTTGTGCTATGCGTGAGGTTCTTTGCAGCGCTGATAACTAAACTCTTCTGGACTTGGATTATAATCTGAATATTCAAGAGTTCGGGCATATTTCATAATTCAAATCAAGGGACTTAGTAAAGACAACTTACCATCTTAACAAGGATGGAAAATTAGATTTACAATTCATTTTAAATCACTGTTAAGGGGCTGCCAGGATTCAATATTTACTTTGGTGCACAATTAGTTATTTTGAAAAATCAGTCCTCTGAAATATTCTTGTTGCTTAATCCTCGTGATAAAAAATGTGATGGAAGTTTGTGCTGCAGCAGCCAGAATGCTGTTCCTCAAAGAGGGAGGAGGTGACCTTGGAAAGAGGTGAAAGGAGACTAGAAAATGTTAATTAAAATTATTAGTGCTGTTTGAGGCGCTTATCTTGTTTACTGCTAAGGTGTTACTCCCTTCTGCGTAATTAGGGCTAATTTGACTTACTTTCAAGTCTGTAATTTTAAATATCACAAAGTTTTATCTTCCAGCATGAAGTAATTCATTATTGGTTTGTACATTACTGCTTGATGTTTTAATCAATATATGCAACTTCCACAAGTCCCTTAGAATTTATCTAGAGGTTTTACACATCTCTGAGAGTGGCACATTGTGCATGGTACATGAATTAAAATCTTTTTTTTTTTGGCTGAAATTTCAACATCATTGTAGGTTTTGGATGTGGGGAAAGATTTTTACTTGATCTGTCCTTTGATATTTCATTATGTCTGCGATTTTGCAGGCCAGCAACATGGGCAAAATACACTTATCTGAAATACACTGTATTTGGAAACAAAGAAGTCCTGACGATTAATCCAAAAATTATACATAGATATAATTTTATTCATATATATAGATATATATACACACACACACACACACATATATATATATATATGTTTAGAGCCTGTAAAAATAAATCTCTTATAACTTATTGATGTATTTTAAATCTAATCATTTAAATTAAATGCTTTTTAGCAATTGCTAAAACTTGCATATGTAGCCTGATTTAATATTAAATTACGTATTGAAGTATCTAGGTTCAGGAAGTGTCCAGATGACATAATCAAGGCTTTTATGTATGACTATGATACTTTAAATATAAATCTTTCTACGTTTTCCTGCAAAATCCTCCATTTTTGAAAAGCTTTTCTTGGTGGAAAGCAGAGAAATGTCTAAGCTTGACTTTTTTATTTATACTCAATTGTGATTTTTTTTTTTGTCTTAAGGATACTGACAAAAGACTGCGAAAGCTAATTTTTCTCAGTGTAGTTCTGTAAAACAGTGATGAGGTTAAGACACACTCCTGGTACATAATTTTAATTAAATTGTAACAGTAAATGTTGAGTACTAATATCAAAGGGCATCTTCAATTGATTACTATTTTTTAGCTCAGTGATTTTCCTGGAGAGTGGTTTGGAAACCATCCTTAAAAATATCAAGTGGCATTTTAAAGGTGTATGACTGGCGTTCCTGAGAATATCACCCATCTCTGTGTAGAATAGCATGGCAGTGAAATTTGAAGTTGAATATTCTAGAATAGGGTCAAGTTTCACATCCATAATTCTCCACGAAATCCAGCTATTACTTCTCTGGGACAACTGAGAGCCAGAATGAGTTCAAGCCCCCAGCCAGAGCCCGGCCGTGTGGATATTCCCCAAAGATGCCCAGTGGTCCCTGGTGGCTCCACAGAGTGAAGGCCGCTCCTGGAGAACTTCTGGAAGCTGGCAAAGCACTGTCCTGGATTAAGACTCCCCACGATGTTCCCATCACACTTGCTCAGTAACCAGTGGGCTCTAAACAACCCATCAGCCTCATTGGAGGAGCCCTTTAAAAAGTGCTAATGAAGCAACCACAGTTACTTAACGAAAGATGTGCAAGGAGCCACCCGTGGAGACAGGGTACTTGAGGCCTGTACATCACCATAGGGGGGCCCTTACTCAGTCTCCCTGAGCCCTGCTTCCTCTCCTGGAAGCCGCCAGTCCCCAGAGTCTCTCTCAGGATCCATCACAATGGCTTCCTAACTGGACCCCAACTGGTGTCCTCTCCAGCAGAGGTCCTTTCTTCCAAATGGACAGCAGGCCTTATCATGTCAATGCTTAAAATGCTCCATGGCTCCCGTCATCCTTAGAGCAAAAACTATCCCCTGCAGGACCCTGTCCCCATCTCATCTTGTACCTCCACGTAGCCCTCGTCGTACCCAGCTTCTTCCTACTCTCCAAAGAGTCAAGCTGTCCCCACTGCCACGCCCCACCCCACAGAGCACCCATCTTAGACATTGGTGTCCACAGAGCGGCCCCTCTCCCCGCGAGCAGGGCCCTCCATCATCCATCCACAGCCCACCCCTGGGCGTATGGCCACCTCCACACTCAAATCTAACGGACACTGGTGATGTGTTTCTCTAGTTGGTGTTTGTCTCCAGGCTTTCCCCGCCCACCCAATCCTTCCCAGGGAGGGCCCCACCTGTCACGTTCTCCACTCTATCCCTAACACATGGCTCAGAAGAGCTCCCTGAAAGTTTGCACAATCCAAACTAAATTCAGTGCAGGGGAGGCATCTGTACCTGCCTCCCAGCCTGGGCCAAGGAGCTGGGGGTCTGATTAGTTCAGGTTGTTCCTTCTTAAGAAGTCACCTTTCATCCCTCATCTGAGATCCTTTCATGTCTGCCTGTGGGAGTCTGCAAGGCCAGTGCATATCTCTCCTCTTTTAAGAAGCATTGACAGCATTCCTGACATAATCCTATCTGATGACATTGTAGCCACCTTTGCTGGGCCATATCGTCACTGTCTCCTGCACCTGGACTGGTGATGGGAGCGGTGTCTGCACATGGGAGGTGCTGTCACTTGTTCTGTTGGTGGGTGAGCTCCCCACTGTAGCTCACCCATTGTACGAATCAAGAGGCACTACATAGAACAGAAGCCTGTGGGAGAAGAGGGCAGAACTGGGCAGCATTTGAAGGGGCAAGGGCTTAGACTTGTGTGTCCGGTAGTGGGGAGGAGACCGTGACTCCGTGCCAGCTTGGTGCCATTGACCGAGCAGTTTTCTAAGCTCCATGTGCTGCGGGCTGTCAAGGCTGGCAGCTCCGTTCCCGCAGTGACCCAGCCATTGCTCCAGACCCAGTGATGTCATGCCAGCCACCATGTCTTCCGGCAGGCCTCGGGTGGACCATTTTCTCCATGTGTTAATGTCCTACTTCCTTTGTGAAGATGGTGGCCCTCCACCTCGTCTTTGCAGGATTTCACACTACCTCTTCCACCATAAGAAGCCCATTCTCCCCACTGAACGAATGAGGTGCCATTATGCCGTGTGGTGTTGGGTTCTAATCTATTTACTACTTTTTTTCTGCTACTATTAGTCCCTTCCCCACTACCAAGCATCATTCTTAGAAAATTTTAATTTTAAGGAAACTTTTGAAAAAACCAATGATTGGGTTTTATGAGTAATTGGATCTCTTTAGACGACTGAGGCGTCCATCTGCTACTGGTAATAATAACATTGGTAGTAGTTCTGAGTGGCAGGAGCAGTCAGAGCCACAAGAACCCTGAGATCTTGTCCCCATTTTACAGATAAGCAATCAGACTCCTGGAGGTCAAGCCTTGCTCACGACCACACTGCTGGAGGAGTCCACGCTGGGGTCTGAAGCCATCTGTGTGGCTTCTAGAACATTCCCTCACTCCTGCCCATGCACCGTCCTGCCCATTTAAGAGACATCAGGCGACACCAAAGGAAATGTTCTCTTTTTAAAAAACCACTTAAGTTCTGAGGGCAGTTTTATCTTTTCACTTTCCTAAGCCTTCTGTGGATTGAACACTTATCAGTGTAATAGCAATGGATTGGGCATGAGGAAAGCTGGCTAGCCTAAAACCAAGTTCATTTTGCATCCGTGGTATGTTTGCTCAGAGCCAAAGGCCACGGGGATTTATATGGTTGTTGGAAATATTTTCCCTGAGGAGTTAAAAAATATTCTGCAATAGCTGGGTTTTAATAAACTCTGAGATTGATTTGTTTCCAGCTTGCTCCCTGCTTATCTTACTGGTTCACTGTTAATAGTCCCCTGGGAGCTGAGAAAGATTGGACAAGAGTGGAAGACGTGGGAGACAGAGGGGGAGTTACAGAGGGAGACACTGATGGGCCCAGACCTTAGGCCACTAAGAGCATTGGAAAAGTAATGCTTTCTGACCCTGCCATGTCCAACTTCCCCTTCTCCTTCACCCCCAAGCCTCCCAGCCGCTGCCAACCACAGCCTGAATGTTCTTCAAGAAGAAGACAGAAGCATAGTTTTTCGACAAGAAAGCTGCCTTCCTCCTCTTACCAGTGGTGAACTCTGTGGGCAGGACATCTGACGAGCGCCGGTGGCCGTCCAGGTGACCGTCTTCCTGCCAGCGACATCCTTGTGTGAAGGACAGGGCCCCTGGAAGGAGATCTTACAGCTGGAACGGGGCCTTGGCATTGTCCACGGACAGCTTCCTGCTCTTCAGATGGAAAACAGAGCAGGGACTTATCCAGGGGCATAGGCCAAGGCGTGCTGATTCTGTGCCCTTGAAAAACAGACCCTGTTTCTTGTCCTCAGAAGTCTCACCCGCCCCATGGCAGTGGGCTCCCTCTGTTCCTGCGGCCCCAGGCATGTCGACCCACTCAGGCCCTCCACCGAGCACTAGGTTCTTCCGTCTACCGGCCAGCCCAACCACCCCAAACAGAGAGTGTGACTTGTGCTTCCTTCGCTATATAAATATGCCTCCTCGGTCACTCTTGCCACTTAGTCAGTGGCACCACCATTTATTGTGTTGCTCAGGCCTCAGGTCTAGGACAAGCCTGCAGTTTCTGTCTTGCTTCAGCTCCACTCCAGCAGCAAGGCCCATGCAGACTCTACGTACATCTCTGGCTCTCCCACAGTGAACCTCATTCAAGCCACTCCATTCTCCACACTTCCAGAGGAGACTTTGCAATACCCTGTCCTTGCACTCCCCACCCCTGACTGCCTGTCAGGCTACAGAGGCCAGAGTGGCCATTGTGTAACACAAAGCATATGACATAAGCTCCCGCCCAACACACCCTTTGCCCCCCACCAGGCCTTCTAAGAATGGCCACATGATCTGACCCCGCCCAACCCTCTGATGTGTCTGGGGCAGCGCCTCAGGGTTCACCATGCTCCAGCCTCAGGGACCCTCTTCCTCCACACGTACCAAGTATCTGTTTCTCAACTTATTGCATTCAGTTGGTGTTTCTTGTGTTCACAGAATTTCCCTGTAAGGCTTGTCAGGGCTGGCCCTCTCCATCATTCATGTCTCAGACTTTGGACACCTCCTCAGAGGGGTCCTCCCCGACCATCTTCTCTAAAATCAGGGGGTCACCCCCATGTCCTCTGCTCATCTCTAATCGAGAGCATTTCAGAAACCAACGCGCCTGCCCTTAAGCTCCACCAGCTACAAGAAGTTGGGGTCTTGACTCCTTCATGGCCCTATTGCCAGCCTGGCCCAGGGCCGGGCTCGATAAATGGGTGTGAAATAAAGACAATAAGACACCCAAAAATGTGACTGTACTTACCACAGAATTCTACAGGTAAAAATGGTTAAGGTGCTAAATGTTATGTGTATTTTACCACAATTAAAAACTATAACATTAGAACCAATTTCCTTCACTCCTGTTAGTCTTCCCTGGAAAGACTCAGAAAGTAAGGAGCCAGAAAGAGAAGTAAGAGCCACGAGAGTGGCCTCGTCAACATATTGGCGGAGTTTGACCCAAGGAACCTGAGCATCTGTTGCTAAGGAGATGATGAAATGACACATCACTACAGCTGTGCTGTATCCTAGACAATAAAACATTTTCCAACAGAAAGACAGTCCAACATGATGTGTTATTGCATAGACACATCTTCTGTGTCGTCAGACAAACTTACATTTCAGTCCCCTTCAGTATCACTGAGGAATTAAGAGCTACTGTGCACAGAAGTCATGGAGACCAAATGCCTAACCATAGCTTCACGCTCAGGCAGCCATCTGCCGCGCTCTGCAAGTTCCCGCCTCGTCGTACGCATTTACTGGAGTTGGAGAATGAGAACGCCGATGTCCCACAGACTGAAGAAGTAATAGTAAGGGGTGGACAGCTGCAGCTGAGGCCGCCGGCTGGGAGGGGCCCCTCATCCCCACGCCATCTGCTCCTCGGATGTCACCCCAGTGTCATCCTGCCCTAATGTTCCTACAGGTAACTTTGAAATGGGGGCAGGGGGAATGGAGAGCTTTTGAGCTATTCTTCAGTTGTTCTTCATGTACTTAAAACGTGTCAGGAGTTGTGTACTTAGCAATGTTAGATGGAGTTGAGCACTGTCCCAGTAGGTGTCACATTAAAACCAGCAGTTGGTCCCAGTACTGAGTAGCCAAGAGGACCCTTTCTGAAGGAAACTTTTCATGCTCACAGCAGTTTTCCCATTTGGAAACCCTGAATGCAGACTTAAGACAGCAAATTGAAAATAAGCAAAGGTACAAGTGATGGAGAACCCTGGAAAGTGCAGGAGTTTCATCAGAACCACAGATCTGGAGCCTTCGCCTCCGGCCATCAGAGGCAGAGAAATCCCGGGATTCGGAGCTCACCAGCATGGCTCCTAAGATTCTCTCCACGCTATTTGGTTAAAACTGGGACATCTATTTAGATGTCTGGTAGAAATATCGTTGGGATAAGACACTATTTTAGATACATTTGAGCTTGGAATTTGGCTGTGCCTAGTACTAGATATGCCTGAAAACGGTTGATATTTGCAGAAACTGTTGCAAACCTCTATCTAAAAAAAGGAAAAAAAGTAGACTTTGATGTGAATGTGAAATCATAGTGTGTACTGATGATGGCCAAAGAATTATCTTTCCTTTAAGTTGGTTATTGAAATAATTGTTTAAATTTTGTGATGGCATTATCTTTTCTTTCTTTTTTCTTTAAATCTTTTTCTTTTTTTTTTAAATTTAGTTCTGAGGTATTCAGGGCTCTGATCATTTCAGTATGTTCTTTGTCTTCACACTGTTTGTGGGAGGCACAGCTGGGTGATCCCCCTACCCTAACTCTTGAAATACTCCTTGAAATGCCAAGGTTTTAGCATACAAATACAAACCAGTAACTCTGATTGTCTCCCTGTGGCTTCATAGAAAGGGTGTGTCACAGTTCACCCATGGTGTGTGTCAGAAGGACCTTGCTAATCAAGGGGCTTCTCATTTACCAAGAAGAACGGGCTGCTGAAGGAAAGAGAAGAGTTAAGATCAAAGGCACATGCTCTCATTTCTAGCATATTTTCAGGGGCTGAAACCGCCTCACACGATCTGTGACATTTGGCCACAATGGAGAGAATTTGGAGAGTGAGTGAGGTCAGGTGGGCATCTTGGGAGAAAAACACAGAGAAAGACTATAAAATATGTGCAGTTAAGTGGAAAAATTGGCATCTGCCAGCTTTTTGTTTTCTTTTTTGTTTTTTGGATTCATAGGAAATCGTGTGTGTGTGTGTGTGTGTGTGTGCTACTTGAGTTCTGGGAATGAAAGAAGAGGCAGCGAAGAAGCAGGACCCCTCAGAAGGGGAGCGGAGGGAACAGACTGATTGAACCAAGCCATCCCCTTTGGAGTGGAGCTAATGCGAACAACACTAGCTGTAATCTCGAGGTGTTTTTCTTTCCTTTTTTGTCCTTGTAGCTTGTGTACTAACGAGAGAGGCAGCCCCGACTGAGTAGATGCCGCCAGAGGGTGGGCACCCAGAGAGGTCACCCTCTGACTCCACATGACTTCCTGTGCAGAGGTCCCAGCACGCAACCCTGAGTCGTCAGCAGGCTCTGGAGTCAAGTGTGTGGGAAGCCGCATGGCCGGCTGCGTCAGAAACCCCTCCATGTGGGGACTGTCTGGCTATAGAGGGTGTAGCGTGTAACCACCCTGGCATGTCTTCCTGGTCTTCTGGCCTTTGTTTCCTTAATGACATCACAATAAGCAAGTTGGCTACGGCGCTTCACATGAACACAGTGGCGTTCAGCCCGCTTTGACACTGGTTTCTGCTTTTTTCCAGCTGGACGCTGGGTGCTCTGGAAGCCTGTCCTGAGACGGAATTGGGTGGGTGGGGCATTTGTTAGGGATCAACCCCTCTAGAAGGATGGAGAAGAAGCAGGGCTGGGGAGGGATGATGTCCATTGCAATGGAGACCGGACAAAGCCTCAGCCACCCCCACGGGCAGGTCTGAGCCCAGGGCCCTCGGCATTTGTGCTGGGTTGGACTGAGGTGGGCAGGGCCTCCGTACCCCCACTGAGACCAGGCACCTCCACTGCAGCTGTCCCGGCCACAGTTCTCATCCTCACTTCCTCCACTGCCCATTCTAGAGCCCTCGGCCCCAGCTAGCACATCAGCTGGCCTGTGGCTGGCCTGGGAGTGTCGCCCAGGCCACCCCAGTCTCCATGCCCTTCTCAGCGAGCGCTGGGTGCTTATCTATTTACCCTCACAACTGGGCAAGGGACCACCAACCAGCAGCCAAGTGGGTCACTGGGGGCCATGTGTACTTCTCCCCACCATCTTGTGTCACAGCAGACCGGCCTCTTCCTGGTGACCAGGGTCAGTTCCTGCTGGGATGATGGCCCTCTTCCTGCCTGCTGACCGCTGGGCGCAAGGACCATGATGTACCCAGGGGGCGGCATAGCTTAGAATCCAATGGGGCTTTGCGGCATCTCTTTGGGGAAGGATGCTTCCTTCGGAGACAGACTCTCACCTTGCAGAGCACAGGGCTTGGCGGGCGGAGGCACAAAGCCTCCTCATGGGTCACTGGGACTGATGGCAAGTGAGGCCCCTCCTGCTCCCACCCATGGTTCCAAACCATGGATTCTCCACTGGGGACACAGCACCGTGCAAAGGCACCTTCTTCCTTGTGTCCTCTGCCTCCTGGAGGAGGGTACCTCATCCTCACAGGGCATCACCTCCAGGTGAGCCTGGGCAGCCCCTGGCTCCTGGCCCACCAGGCTGGCAGCTTCTGCAGGCTGCGTCTGATATTGTGGACCTTCTCTCCCAGTGCCTTTGCTGTGTACTCCGTCTCCTGAGATATTATGTGGGATTGATGCCAGTGCGTCAAACGCTCATGAACCTTGGGTTGTGGTGTTGCTGAGGCCAGCTTTTGCTGGGAACCGATTTGGTGGCATCCCAGGAGAAAGAAGACGGAGTAAGGGACTGAAACATCATCACCTACATATCAGCAACACGCACTTATGTCACTCTGAGTCCTGGAGCCACAGAGGACATCTGAAAGCTTTGGTGACCTCTGAAAATGAGACAAGGTTGCCACAACACCTGCGAGGCTGAGCGAGCAAGAGCCTGGCATGAGGATGGCTGGACACTGGCTTTACTACGTCCGGGAGCAAGAACGGAGGATGGGAGGGCAGGAGCAGATGGTCCTGCAGGAAGCCCTGAGGCCACCTCTTCCCAGGATGTCAGACAGGGCAGCGGCAGCCTGGGGGTGGGCAGTGGGACCTGGGGGATCTCCTTCCACCCCTGAGAGCTGGGCAGGAACTGGAAATACCACGGAGTGAGCTGAGTGGCCTCACCAGGGCCGGGGTTCTGCTGGCCAAGGGAGAAGCATGTCCACATCTGCAGCTTAAACTGCAAACGGGACGGGGGCGCAGAAGGGGCCCGAAGTTGAGAAGGCCGTTCCCATCGATGGAGAACTTCCCCTGACCACACCTGGTCAGCCTCCTCGGAGCCCTCTTCTCCACTAGCTGTCGACCTCAGCCCCAGCTGTCCTCGGCCCGCGGGCCCCGTCTTAGCAAAAATCCTGCTAGGTCAGTTTAGGGAGAATTCCCACCCTTGACATCTGATCAAGTTCCTCATCTTCCCCTTTGATGTAGAAACTCTTGACCGGCACTAGCGAGAATTCCTAGACCCTTGATGTGCCCTCCTAGTAATTTTCCATCCACAGGCTCCCTCGCTTGGCTTCTTGGCTACAAATTCCCACTTGTCCTTGCTGCACTTGGAGTTGAGCCCAGTCTGTCCCCTCTGTTGCAATAGAGTCAACCCTAATTGCAATAGTCTTGAATAAACTGATTTTTTAAACAATTTTTTGTTTGTTTGTTTTTTACCATTTTATCAAGTGTTAGAATAATTCCTTCTTGAACCCCCCTCAGAGGGTGGTTCAGGCAGGGAGGGGCCACAGGACAGGAGGTACCTGGGAGCCAGGGCACACCTAGCTGGTGTCCTGGGGCTGCCCTGACACAGTATGGCAGCTGGGGGGTGAGAGTGGGAAGGTATCCTCTCACTGCCTGGAGGCCAGGTGTCAGCAGGGCTGGTTCCTTCTAGGCTCAGAGGGAGGACCCACTTCATGCCCCTCTCCGGCTGCTGGGGGCTTCCGTCAACCCTTGCCATCCCTTGGCTTGTAGCCGCATTTGTAAAGACAGTTTTAAAATTAATTTTAAAAGTTTTAACTGAAGCCTGGGTGGATTCCGTAAGACACAGCCGAAGGCATGTCCTCAGGAGGAAAACACGCAGCCGAGCTGGCCGCCACAGCCAAGCCTGAGAGGACACTGCGTGTGCAAGGCTGACAGCGTCCCTGCACGTCCATGATGCACACACACGCGTGAAACCCAACAAGGGGCTGGGGCCGTAATCAAAGGATGGGAGATTGAGGTCCCCCTGTGGACACACATACTGGGTCTAAGCAGGCAAAATCGAAATGCGGGCACTGGTGTAAACTGGCATGGTTTCAGAAAACAGTGCTTCAGGGTACCATGCAAAAGTCAGGAGACTTTTAGCTCCACAATACGAGGGATTCTTTCATCTCTGTGGCACTTTCCAGAATCCCATGGACTTTCACTTATCCTCTCACTTGAGCTTTGCCACACCCAGTGACAGAGCAGGGAAGAGCCCTTGTTTCCTCCAGGGACCATCTCAGGGCCCCACTTATGTAAAGGACAAGCAGTGACTCATTCAGGGTCACGAGGCGTTGGAGCAAAGGTGTCAGAGCCGCCCGAGTCCTGGCTCTGGGCTTTTCCTCCTACCTCTTATTCACAGAGATCCTTGGGCTCCAGGTAAACGAGGCCATGGGGGTAGAATAAGATCAGAAATCACTTGTATTCCCTGTAGGTGAAGAACTGTGCATCATACCTTTCTACATATGTATTTTTTACTTAATTGATCTAATTTTATTCTCATTCTATCTCTAGGTAGACCTAATTATAGTTAAATAATGAAACAAATGGAAACTCGATAGCAGGTGCCAGCCACTTAAAGGCAGTTAATATACTTGTACATTATTTCTAATCCTGACAACAACTCTGCTATTGGGGTGGACATAGTCCCATTTAACAGGGGAGGAAACAAGGGTTGGCTTAAGTCAGTTTTCCCAGTTCACACTATTTACAGATGTCAGAGTTGGGATACAAATTAAGACGCATTTCACTTTGATATCTAGGTTTTGTTGTTGTTCTTGTTGTTTGCTATATCATATTACAACTGGATACAACTAACTGACTATGACTTCCGAATGATACCTAAATATCAACAAGTGTAAAATGAGTCGTGCCAGGGGTACATGAGGGAAATAGAAAAAAGGATTCTAATGACTCTAAGAAATGAAATCAAAGCTTATATTTGTATTGATTTTTGCTATTTGACAATGGCTAAGAGGAAGGCTTCCCCTCTCCAAATAATAAAAATTACTTTCATCTTACTTTAAGTCAGGGTTGCAAAATGGCGTCATGGTGGCAAGCTGGGACTCCAAGGTGGTACTGGCGAACGTGGGACCTGCAGCAAGTGACTTGGCATCTCCTTATCTCGGGTTCCTTACCTGTAAGATGAAGAGAACCACAGTTACTATTTCACAGGGTGATTATAGGAATGAAGTGAAAAAACACTTGCAGTAACATTTGCATTATCGGTAAATGTTCAGAAAGGCTGTTTATTTGTTATTAGATAACTTCACATGCTGAAGAGTTTCTGCTTTACATACCTTAGCTATGATATTTGAGAATTTGGGAATCATTTAAATAAATTACTTCAACCATTCACTATTTTCCCTGATATTTAAAATGATTAGAATTATGATGAAAACATTTTTTATTAAGACACAAACTGTAAAACAGAGATTGCAATCTAGCAGTCCATGTATTTAACCTAACCAACAAATGTTTTCTGTTTATCTCACAGTGCTCTAAAATTTTTGAACTGACATTTTCAAATTCAGAGCTTTTACAGAAAAAATGCAGATACCTGGTTTTCTCTCAAAGGAACTTGCATCAGGATTCTTCAGAGAGATAGAATCAATTTATATATATATATATATAATTATTAATAAATATTAATCTCATCCAGAAACACTCTCACAGACCCACCCATAAATAATGTCTAGCCAAATATCAGGGCACCCCCCATGATCCACTCAAGCTGACATATGAAATTAACCATCACAGAGCTGAAACCTTGAAGTTCTGGGCCCACATACCCACCTGGCAATAGCTGGGTGGAGCTGACCCTTTGGGGCATTTGGTCTCTGTCCTGTGTGACCCCGCCATCCTTTCCTCTCACCTCAAGCCCTAGTTGCCTTTCCTAACTTACCTCAACCTGCTGCCCACTATGGACATTAGAGTTTATGAACCCCTACTCTAAAATAATTAAATATGCCCTATTTTTAAATGGGCTTAATACACCCTAGTAAAACATATATCTGAACACAGTTTAACATAATTAGCCTGAGTACATGTCAAATACTAATTAACTCACCCTGTAGAGTGGTTTAAACCACGTAATCCACTAAGGTGCATTACAGTGGTCTTTTTCAGACGTGGAAGTCCTTGCCTCTAAGTTGATTCCTGATGGTCTGGGAAACAGCAGAACTAATTTAGTTTGGGTTTGGGCAAAAGGGTGTGAGAAAGGGCTCATGCTGTTCTTTGAATGTTCCCTACTGTCTCCTTGCTCTGGACATATTTTCTGGGCCCTGGCCCTCACCCCTTTTTAGTAGTACAGTGGCAATCCTGTACTGCACTGCAAAAGATTCCAGATGGGTCAGGGATCCTTTGGCCCCCTTGGAGGCTTACCAGCAAATTAATTATATTCTCAAAATCACAGTGGGGAGCCTGGTTCTTTACCACCATTTATTCTCTCTCCACATTTTGCATGATGCATTTTTTTATAGCTCTCAGTTTCATAATATCTGCTCTGGCTACTTCTCTCCCCAACCTTCTGTTACCTGGCAGAGAGGAGGGTCAGTGAAAATTGTTGAATAAAAGAATGGAGAAGCAAGGCAGTGACTCCCCATTCAATGATGGTCAGGGTGAGTCAACAAAAAGTAAAGTGAAAAATGCTATTAAAATTATTTTCCAACAATGGGTAAATGCTCTAAATATATTTGGACTTTTGTATTATTTTACCAAACCATAAATGAAGACTTTCTCTGCTGAGTCTGGATGTCTTGTTTAGTCCCGGGAAGAGGGTGGGAAGCATCAGGGGAGAGGAGAGAACTGAGATACAGGCCCTGTTCTTAAGGGGCCCAGAGTCTGAGAAGGAGAGTCTACGGGAGGTGAGTATGGGAGGTGAATACGAGAGGAGAGTGTAAAGGAGGTGAGTACAGGAGAGGTAATTATAGGAGGTGAGTATGGGAGGTGAGGAGGGAAGACTAGGAAGTGAGTAAGGGAGTTGAGTATGGAGATGAGTATGGGAGGTGAGTACAGGAAGTGAGTAGAGGAGGAGAGGAAGTAAATATGGGAGTGAGTATACACTAATAATACTCTGGAGAGGGATGCTACTGAGGGATGTCAGCACTGGGGTGTCACTCACTCCACTGGGGGCTTCTGGGAGCCTCAGAAATGCAGTGGTGAGTGAGCTCCCCCTGGAGGGTCAGACACCAGCTTGTAGGGGACAGTGGTTTGTACTTGTCTCGTCTCTCTAGGCAAGAGCAGTGCGGCGTGCAAGAGGAAATGGACTAACCTCTCTGGGAGAAAAGTGGGATGATGTCGTGGTCATCTCCTACAGGTGTGGGTTTCATAAGAGTGGGATGAAGTCACCAAGAGGGTGAAGAGACCAAACAAGGCTTCCTTTCATTTCTAAGTCTGTGATCAGTGAGAACAAAACAGTCGTCTCTGTTTACCTTTTGAGGCCTAGGAAAATGCAGACCTAGCAGAAGAGAGGAAGGACTGGGGTGGTCATGCGCAGAGGAGAAGAGCCGTAGGAAAGAACTCCGTTTACTCCCACCCTCTGTGGCATTGAAATCAGGCTCAGAGTTCCTAGGTGGTGGTCTCAGAGAGGCGCTGGTCAGACGGTCCTCCATGCCTGAGGGGGGCAGTGTCACGCCTTAGCTTTTATTCCAGGAAGATCAAGCCTTCAGCCTCTTGGCTCCAAGGGCAACACCCTCAGGAAATGTGTTCCCCAACTCCAAGCAAAGCTTGTGCCAAAGCTTCTGAATCACGAGAGATCCTTTGGGTGGTGGAGGGGTGGTCTGCGGCCTCCATCCCCTTGGGCCATGGGCATGGCTCCAGCTTCTATGGTGGGGAAAGGGGTCAGCCCTCCAGTGGCTCCACTGTGAGGACCCAGGTCCACTGGAGCTCTGCCTGGCCGTGCCCTTGAGAAGCCTTTGGCTGTACCAGAGGACTGCAGGGCAGAGGAGTGTCAGATCCTTGCATTCTCAGGTGCTTTCATTGGACATGAAACCCTGTGCAAAGTGCCATGAAATGTTGGTCCCAATCACAGGCTCGTTAGTGGTGGACGCCTTGGCACAACCCTCCAGGACCACAGCCAAGACGCCGGGCACAGTCCACGTGCTCTGAAAATCCCAACCTTTAAAATCTATTCTGAAGATGTGATCTAATTAAATGCTGTGTGCTTGAAACTGGTTCAAATTAGTTTATCCATTTCTGACGGTTGTTTCCCACGTGAGCACACGTATTAACGATGCAGAAGGTACGGACCATTAGCATTCTAGGATAAAATACTTTTATGCTATTTTGAATTTGAAAAATAAAATAAAATGACTGCCCTTAAATTGGTAAACCAATTCCAGCCCCCATAAAGTCTTAAAAAGCCAGACATCTTCTAAAACTCTTTTATGGGCACACATGGAGAAACTCCTGCAAATATTATTGTTTGTGAATAAAATGTAAATTAGTGCTTTTGTGTTCACCTGCAACTTTTCCTTTAAAGCCAGTCATTGCATTTAGAAACCTGCAGTTCTCAACAAAAAGAGGAAAGTTCAGTGCTGATTGCTGGGTATTTGGACCTCCCAGTGCAAACATTAACTGGCTGAGAGGCCCTCTGGAATGTAATGAAGGGAACAATACTGGGACCGGAGCCAAGTGCGGCAGCCCTGGCGCCGGGAACCAGGGATTTGCCTCCTGGTAATAGGAGCTGAGCGGGGCCCAGCACTTCTGTTAGACTGGAAATGACACACTGTGATCCTGACTTAGCCAAAGGGATTTTCAATGGAGGGAAGAGCTGGCAAGACAAGCTAGCCCGCGCTTTCCACAGTGTTTTCTAAACCAAGCAGAGGAAATAAGGAGAAAGGACGGAAGTCTATTACATTTGATCCGGTGAAGTCAAGAGTGGAAGCTTTTTAACTGCTCTTATTCTTTTTTTTCTTTCTTTCTTTCTTATTTTTTTTTTTTTTTTTGTGGTACTTTCTCATCATGTCCACCACCCAGAAAGCACAGACGGAAAGCAGAAACTTGAAACTGCTTTCATTCAAGCAGAAGGGTACCCCAACATTGCGTTATGGACAGGAGATCTGAAACACTGACAGCTGCAGAAATTGTACAGCTGAAGTTGCATTCCCTGGGGTGGGAACGATAGACTGATGGTATTAATTCTGTTTGGAATTGTTAAAATAAGAAAAGGGTACAGGGCTGAGTGAGGGACCTGCCTTTTCTTCCCGGGAACAAAGAAAGATTTCACGTCTTCCCTCGTGTCCTTGGAATGTCATTTCCAACCTTTTGAAACTGTATCTGATTATCCATGTGGCAATTAATCATAATTAAGCAGGGCCGAGGTTTGGAGAGGTACAGCGGAGGTGGCTAAGAGCTGGCTTTGGTCCTGAGAAACACTTTTTCTGTATTTGGGGGTCGAACCTCTGTTTCGGAGCCACGAGAACGTGAGGTGACACTGAGGCAGGGGGGTGAGGGCCGAGGGGAGGTGGAGGGAATTTGCAGGGGTGGGGGGGTCCCAGGCTTCTTTCTTGTGCTTTTCCTTTCTTTGGCGATCGCGACTCCTCACCAAGTTCCAACACATTGGAAGCCAGGTAACAAATTACCTTCCTAATGCCAAGTGATTTGGATCCATTCTTACAAACCAGATTTTTTCAATTTATTACAGGAAAACATTCAATCATTATATGCTGGCACTGGATTGGGGGTACATGGAATTCTCCACTACCCGCTCCACCCCCAATGAGCATTTTAAAAGCTTAGCAAGCCCAGAATGCCGTCTTATTAAAATTTTTTATATATTTATAATTAAAATACGGGGCTGGCATTCGAATCGTTTTAACAGACGTAATCGGACACCAGGGCTTTCTAGCCCAGGTCAGGACAGAGACAATGGCTGCTTTAACTCCGGACTTCAGCTCGGGTTTCGGTTTGCACATGGGCCCAATTTGTACCATTTATGATTAGGTTTAAGTAAGTTGATGTGCTATTTATTTAGGAGAATTGCCATTTCAGAATATTGCCATATTCCCTCTCCAGCCGCATGGCCCGTCCCCCCTGCAACTGCATTGTTATTGAACAGAAGCGCGGTCCCCATGCGTCAGAAACAGCCACTGCAGACCTGGCTTTCCTGGTGACGGACCAAGGTCACTAGGCCGGTTGGTTGTGTGTTGTGTTTACGGAGGAAACCACGACATGGATTTGAGGTCTGAGACCTTGTGTGCAGCTGGGCTGGTACAAAAGAGGGGTTCAGTGACTCTGAAATTCAAGTCACTCTAAGGCTACGACATTCTTGGACTGTCCTCGATGTACATGGTAAACAGAGCAACAAGAGAAAGCCCCCTGCCTTCAAGTGTCCCCAGGATTGCTAACCCCACATGGAAGGGGAAGAAAGGGTCTGCCCAGACGGGCGAGGGGACGGGCAGTCTTTCCTTTCTCCTTGACACCATATTAAACGCTGAAGCCATATAATATTAATTAGTGCAAGCCGAGATGGCCCGTACCCCACGCTGCATCCACACTGCTCGTGACTGAGTGCCCTTGTATTCCATTTTACTTCTAAAGGCAGCGAGCACAGGGCTCTGTTCCTTACCTGCATCCTCGTTCGGCTGCCACAGGCTTCCCGGCATCACCTGGTTCTCTTTCCTGAACCGATGGCCCAGTTATCTTGGTGTGGCCCATCTCTGTGCTTCTCCATGCTCGTGTTCCCCGGGCTCTTCCTTCCTTCCCATGGTCCCACCCCCAGATCAGTCCTGCCTCCTCTAAAGGAGACCCCATCCCCCAAATCTAGAAGCAATCTCTCTCTTTATTAAAATCTGCATCTGACTTTGACTTCCATGGGTGGCTGGCCTCAGCCTACTTTTCCATGTGGATATAACATGTGTGTTTCACATGGGACATTCCCACACCTATTTCTCTTACCCGGTCAGGTAGGCATTATGATTCCCAATTTATTGCAGACTCTTTGCACTTTGATTTCATCAAGTGATTTTCTCAGGCAGCTCATGTGGGAGGCGGAAGCTAGATAAGAAGTGTGGATCTTGTGTCCCCAGGCCGGAAGCACTCATCTCGTTCACACCAAGGTTATTCACATCCTTCCTGCTTATAGGAACTTAAAGGGCTTTAATGAATCCACGTGACATCTGTCTTTGTGTTGGCCTCCCTTGTCAAATAGGGCTGAGCACACAGTAGGTGCCATGGAGCTGTCTGTCAACCACGGCAGCAGCCCCCACTCCAGACCTTCTGGCTGTGGGCTCCCTCTTGCCACACCCGACTTCAGAGCTGGCCCCCAGTGTTCACCCTCCCAGGCTCCTTTTCCCATGTATGGACAAATTCCATTTTCCAGCTGATTACCCTTCATCACTCGTTGGGTTAGGCGCCTCCTGGAGAAATGACAGTGATTGCCAAGGGACGTGGGTGCCAGGGTTCGTGGCTTTCAAAACCTGCTTTTCACTTTGAGAAAAGCCCTGGTCCCCAGACTCCTCTCTTGTTCCCTTTCATATATGGTTTAACACGTGATCAGCAGCTGGAAATCACATAAAGATAAATTAATAACCACGATTCAGATGCCTTCCAAAAGCAACAGTTATGGTAGGAAAAAAAGAAAACAGAAGTATGACTCATCGTCTCTGGCTCAAACGACTTCCCATTTTCCTAAAGATAATTACTGCCTAGTTTGCCTTTTTAAGTTTTAAAAACAGATAAGATAAACATTTTCAGGGAGAGGGGGAAGCATTACATTTTTTAAATGGGGATTTGGCTCTATTTTATTACCATATGGGTCTGGAATCCCCATTTTATTTGGGGAGAAAGATTTTTTTATTTTTTTTTAACTATTATGCAAGTGTTGCTCTGGCGCCTCCTTTCTCTCCTGGAGGATTTGGAATGTTCCAGACTGCAAGGATGCACACAGCACTAGAAACCCAAAGTCCCCTTTGTCTGGCACCCCAAAAATGTAGGCAGGTGTTGGTGAAGGGTTGCAGTGAATTCAACGCTATCAGTAAGTAAACCCCAAACTATGGCACTTCTGTCAGAGGGACAGTAAATGTAGCATGTGATCCAGGCGTCCACATTTTCATCAGGGAGCTCTCATTTATCCAAGACCCAGGCTCTGAGCCATTGGCCATATTTTTAGCAGCAAGTAAGCCCCCAAATCTAGACCCAGACCTCTCACCCAAAATGCTGTCAGTGAACCATGTATCCCACTGTCTGCCTTCCTTCCTTCGTCTCAGTGGGAGTCACACAGTGAAACATTCATCTAGAAGTTGTGCTTAGATGATCCCAAAGACCCTCGCTGGGTGCCACCCCTGGGCTGTAGGCTTCTGCCTGGAAACCTAGCCCTTTGCTTTAGAAGAGGGCAGTCACTAGTAGGACAGAGGACATGGATGCCCTTCCCTCACCACTGCCCATCCCTCCTCTGTTGGTCACTATGGTGGCTTTACTTTCGAGGAAAGAAATGAGACTTGGCAAACGGTATTATCTGCAAGCTGTAAGGGCAGCAGGCAGGAATGCTTCATTGGCTCACTGCTGTGGTGGCAAAGTAACTCTGGTGTCCTTCATTCCTCATGGAGTACCTGAGGACTGACGGGGATGGGCACGTCTCCTGAGAAGGCTCCAAGGTGTTCATCAAACACTGTTTGACTGCTTTAGTCCCGCAGTCACTGAGGATGTGGAGATCATGAGTGGTACCCACAATTCCCAGCTAAGGAAACTGAGACACTGAGTGGTTGACCAGAAGCCCAAGTTCAAGCAAGGTGTCCAATGCCAGACCCAGCTAGTACCTTCTACATTACATTGCTTCAAGGACAGATGCAACTTTCTTCATTCCTATGATGACTTTTATGAGTTTTTGTCAATATGTTTTGCGTATCAGGTGGAAATTTTTAGGTTACCTGCATTAAACTTAAGCAAACTATACCTACCACAGTTGCTGACAATCAAATAATTACCAGTGGGATTAGAATTGATAGAACTGATTGGGGGTGGGTGGAAAAAACTTAGAAATACTCGGATGGCAATTATGATTCTATTTGCATCCCAATCGTTGTTTTCTTTCTTTTCTCTGTTTTTTTTTTTTTTTTTTTTTTTTTTTTTTACTTCTTCAATTTCCCTCTTTCCAATTTAAGCTTAAAATTTCAACTTCCATTTCCTTTTCCTTCCAAGGTTCTTGAGTAGCAAGAAAGAGCAAAGGCTGATGGAGGAAAGATAAAGTGGAATGTTTATGTGAGATGCCTTTTGTGTTCTCCAGGATCACTCACCTCAGTGACACTCATGTGGCACCCCTGGGCAGTGATGACCAGAAGTGACACAAACATCAAACAAGTCACCCAGACTCCTAGAGAGAAATATTACGGCAGGTGGGGGCCAGTGGCATGAGGGAGGAGAAAGAGAGGCCACCAAGAAGTCAGACACCCTTGGCTGTGCAAAAGAGACCAGTGAAAGCTGAGCTAACCATACTGGCTATTCACAGAGGTGTCACTTAAGGCATGTGTGCATAGAGATGGCTCCTCTCAGTCATTTCCATCTCTTGCTTTTGAGCGAAGGCCTCGGATGTGTTCTGTGGGCTTCTCCTGTCACTTACTGGAGCGTGTGTCTGGGAGGATACACAGCAGGAAGAGCAGTGGCAAGGCCAACCCCATGGTGTAAATTCTGCCCCAGTGTACACGGCAAGAGCCCACAGCTGAAACATGTACACGGCAAGAGCCCACAGCTGGAGCATGTACACGGCAAGAGCCCACAGCCGGAATGTGACTTTCAGCCCCTCCAGCCTTCCCTTTACCAACTGCACTTGAGAAAAGCCAACTTCCTGAGTGACTCCTCCTTGTCAGATGTGAGACTTGATTGCTTGAGAGAAATTCTGAACATTTAGCTTTCGTAGATTTTAAATCAGAGTATCAGAAACCTAATATTCAGATATTTTCTCCTCCCTCATAGCCTTTCTGGAGTGGACCAACATGAAAACATATTTAAACAGAATCCCAGTGTCCTGGACTTTTGAGTTCATGAAACTTTGGATAAATATAACTTTTTTTGTCTCTGAGAGTTAAAAACAAAAACAACAAAAAACAAACAGACTTAACTAACCCATAAAAAAGGCTCAAAAAACTTCTGAAAATTCAAAGTACTAAAATCACCATTTTGCAGCAATCATTATTCAGATCTCAGAAACTTAAGGATGACATTTTCCACATTCATTGTAGTGAATGGGAAAGTTTTTGGCAGATGTGTTTTCTCTGGACACAATTTTTAAAAGAAATCCTGATATGGTTGTAAGCACAAGTGTGCGTGCTCTTACGTGTTCTGGATCCCTCTCCCGTCCATCAGACATTGTGTTCTCCAGTTTTCTCCTCCCTAAAGAGATGTGAAATGAACGCCTTGCTGTTTGAACCCTCCCGAGGACGCACAGATGCGTCTTCAATGTTAATGCTTTGCGTCTTACAACGACCGTGCAAGCCTTGCCTTTCCAAGTGGTTTATGGTTCAAGTAAAACATGGGGTGGGCTGGCTAAGTCTTAAGGGATGGGGAGGAGTTCCAGAACTGTTCACGCCTTAGCAATGACCCTGCAATATATTAGGAAGAAAGTACAAAACCATATGCTAGGGAGGAGGAGGGCTCTGCGGCCGGCTCGTTCATCATGCTCCCAGCCCACACCCCGGGGGACGCTCTGCCATTGGGTCTTCTCCAAGGCCTCGTACAGCCAAGACATGTTCCCACACTGCACTCCCTTCTTTAATTTGGAGTGTAAAGCCAGCACAGGAAAATTTCCAATTTTTGGCTTCTGGATCAGATGGCAGGGAGAGGAAATTGACCAGGTCTGGATGGAGTTGGGGTTCATTTGTTTTTAAACCATCAGTTAACACAACAGAAGAAAATCTTCCCAAATCATAGACCGTGTACACTTTGCTTTGGGGGAGTTTAAATGTGAGGAATGCAGTTCCATCTGGAATGGAAAGGGACAAGTTTCAAAGCAGGGGTTGGGGGTGAGGGGAGCATACCAGCTTTCCAGGGAAACAAAGTCACCAAACACTGGTGATCATTTCTGACTACATGGTTAAAGAACCGTCACTTAGGTCTGCAAGGGACAAGCCCTTTTTAGTCATCGTTAGGGACGATGTGCTGAGACAGATGCTATGTATGTGCCTAACAACACCACCCTTTTTCTCTTCATTAATTGAAGGTTTGAAATGAATCAGTCTTACGGGAAAAATTGTGGCAACCATTCCAGAGAAACATAAAATCAAATTTTATATTAATTCTCTGACTAAATGAAATGTTTTTGGGGAGTGGAAGAAGGGTCACATGCATAAGACATTTTTTCACAGTGAAAATGGGAGGGATTCATCCTCAGGCTCATCGATTGTGAGGACTGGCCATGACTACAGGGGAGGAGCTGTTGTGCAGGGGCTGAGCCTATGGAGCAGGATGCACTGAAGCAAGCCTCTGGCCCAGTATATCTTTCAGGTGTGCTGTCCTTGGAGGTGGCCGGGTGATACTCCAGCTCAGTTTGAAGCTAACCACTTGGGAGGCCAGCCCCAGGGCCATCTGGGAGGGGACCTGCTGCAGGCTGAGTTTAGACGCAGCCTGTGCCCTGCCCAGGGCCACATAGCATGAGCCATAAAGCAAAATGCAGATGGCCGCTGCCCGCACTGTGCTGGAGGTGCCTTGGGAGGCCAAGCTGTGAACCCAGGCCGGCTGCCGCTAGTGCCGGGCTTAGGGCTGCTCAGCCAGAGTTACGGGACTCGCTCAAGCCAGAGGCTGCTTGTTTGGGTTCCATGAACCTTTGAGAGACTTTAGGAAAGTCTGCAGCAGGAGCCAAGGCAGGTGGTTTGTATGAAAAAGCCACTGGAGGCGGCCTGGGTGTGCCCGAAAGTTGGGTGGGGTGTGGTCTCAGTATCACCAGGGCGGAGCCAACTGAGTTAGCCAGTTTGATGGGGACTCAGGTATGCTGTCTGCGGGCGTGCGTCTGCGTCTGTGCGTGCGTCTGGGTGCCTCGTGCGTCTGCACGCAGGGAGGGGCGGGCTCAACAGAAACAATGGCTTCCACCAGCTCCTCCGTCCAGGACAAAGCTGCCCTTCCAGCCATCACCCTGAGGCCAGACAGCTCAGTTCCTCCCCGTATGATCCCGTCGCCTTCCGAGCGGCTCCCCCAGCGCTGGAGCTCAGAGCACTGAGTCGTCAGCAGGTGAGTCCGTGCGCCGGCCATTTAGGAGGAGCATCTTCCAGTGCAGCTGCCCTCGTCTCACTCAGCCACAAACGCCGCTGGTTTTCACAGCCAGAAGTGATGGGGGTTTCTCTCCCTGGCACTGGAACCCTGGGCTGGGGAGGGGCTGGGACTCCTTACTCCTCGGCGGGACCTTTGAGCTAATCTATCCCTCCCAATTGTTTTTTTATAAATTTTATTGGGGAACATTGGGGAACAGTGTGTTTCTCCAGGGCCCATCAGCTCCAAGTTGTTGTCCTTAAGTCTAGTTGAGGAGGGTGCAGCTCAGCTCCAAGTCCAGTTGCCGTTTTCAATCTTTAGTTGCAGGGGGCGCAGCCCACCATCCCATGTGGGAATTGAACCGGCAACCTTGTTGTTGGGAGCTCGCGCTCTAACCAACTGAGCCATCTGGCTGCCCCTCTGGCAGCTCAGCGGCAGCTCATTGTCTTCAATCTAGTTGTGGAGGACACAGCTCACTGGCCCATGTGGGAATCAAATCGGCAACCCTGTTGTTCAGAGCTCACGTTCTAACCAACTGAGCCATCCGGCCACCCTATCCCTCCCAATTTTTAATGGTCACACGTGTCTCTGCTCCTCCTATCAGTATTGATGTGGCTTCTTCTGTGTGTCTGTAGTTGTTGGGCTTCAGTTCAGCTAGATTTCAGGCGATTCTCAATGACGGTTGTTCTGTAATTTAGTTGTAATTTTGATGTGGTCCTGAGAGGAGGTGAGCACAGCATTTAATGGCTCTGCCATCTTGACCGGAATGATAGTCCATTTACATGTAATGGAATCACCACCATCTTGCTACTTGTTTCTTTCTGTCCCATCAATGTTTTTATTTCTTTTTTCTCTTTATTATGTTATTTTGAGTTAATTCATTTTTTAAAATTCCATTTGCTGTATTTCTTTTTTAAACTATACCTCTTAGTGTTGGTGGTGGTGTCCTTGCTCTTTTTATTTTTCTCATTTAGTGATTACTCTGTGGATAAAATTATGTATTTTAACTTATTATTTTCTATTCAGAATTAATATTGTACCACTTCGTATGTATTATTCCATTTAAGTTCACTGCCCTCTGTATTATTCTTTTCATATATTTAACTATTACATATGTTAAAAATTCCATATTATAACTTTTAACAGTTTACTATGAAGAAATTAAGAAAATAAAAAATAGCTTTTATATTTATTTATGCATTTACCACTTATAGTGTGATTCATTCCTTCCTGTATTTTCAAACTTTGATCTGGTATCACTATCATTCTCAGAGAATCCCCCTTATCATTTCATATAGTGCAAATATGCTGGAAACAAACTTCCCTGGCTTTCATTTCTCTGAAATTTCTTCTTTCCTGCCTCATTTTAAAAGATACTTTCAATGATGTAAAATAAAGGATTGGCAGTTTTTATTTTTCAGTACTTTAAAGGTGTTATTACTTTGTCTTTGGCCTCCTTTTGTTTTTCTCTGTGTATTTAATGTATTTTTTTTTAAATCTGACTTCTTTAAAATTTTTCTGTTTATATTTGTTTTTCAAAAGTTTTACTCTGATGTGCCTAGGTGTGGTTTTCTTTTTATCTTTCTAAAGGATGTTGTACTTCTTAAATCTGTGTTTCTCAGTTTGTCAAATTTCTCTTGGTCTAATGTCCAATTTATGGATATGTTCTTCTTCACTGTTTAACCTGCTGATAAGCATATCTAAATATTTTTTTTTTTTATTTAAGATAGTTTACTCTTCTGAAAATTTATCTTTGGTCTATTTATTTATAGTTTTCATTTCACTGCTACAATTCCTCCTCTGTTCATTCTTTATGTACTTGTTTGCCTTTAAATTATCCACCATACTTAAATTTCTATTGACTGCTTTTCCTCTTGATTATGGGTTACATTTTTCCTTCTTTGTCTCATAATTTTTTTATTGTATGCCAAACATTGTATGTGACATGCTATAAGAATTATTGTTAGTTGCTTTAATGGTTGTTGAGTTTTGTTCTGGCAGGTACTCCAATTATTGGTAGATCTTACTTATGCCGTCAGCTTGCTTTTAGTCTTTTTAGGGTGAATATATTTTGGTTTTGGTGTTGGTCCTAGGATACAATGCTCTCTCTCTCTTTCTCTTTCTGTCTGTCTTTCTCTCTCTCTGTATTTGCAGTAGTGAAGAAAAAGTTTCTGTTTAAAATTTCAACATTGACCAAAATAATAAAAAATAAACCAAATACCTGTAAAGAACATCTACATGAAGAAAACATTAAAATTCTGCTGGAAGATTTAAAAGAAAAACATGCCCTGTATTTAGAATAAAGAGATACTTTGGCAATATATGTTAAATGTAATTCCAATAAAGTTCCAACAGAACTTTTTACCTTGTCAATTTCTAAATTTTATATATTATTTTTAAATAAACTTAAAATATCTAAAGATTAAAAAGAAATGAGATAAAATATCTATTCAGATGTTACATGTATTATGAAGCTTCAATAAGTTAAACAATTTGGTGCTTGGTGTAAAAACAGACTTCTCATCAGAGAAAAAAAGAACAATGGGGAAAAATAGAGTATAAAAATAGACTCCAATGCATATGTAAATTTAGTATATAATAAATGTATAATCATTGGGAAAGGCATGGATTTTATAAGAAATATTGTTGAACTAATAACAAAACATTTGTCATAAAAATCAATCTGGACCCTCAGTTCATGCCTTATATATCAATATAAATTCCAGGTGAACCATAAAAGGTGTAAAATCCAATTTAAAATACTAGGACAAAACATGGAAGAATTTTATTTATAAAATTTCAGAGTGGGAAAGAACTTACTAAGAAGGAAACAAAAACCCATATACTACAATTTTTTAAAACTACACATTTATGGATTTTGGCATCAGAAATTACCCACAATAAAAAGATAAATAAGTTGGGGGCAAAAAAGAATTTTGCCACTTAAAGGATAAATGCAGATCTTCATTTCTTGATAGATAAGGATATCTTATACATCACTTAGGAAAAGTCATAAGGTAATTTATAATTATGCAAAAGATCTGAATAAACATTTCATAGATACAGAAATACAAATGGCTTTTAAGCTTTAGGTAAAAAGCTTAACTTCACTCTTTATTAGAGTGAATAAAAATTAAAATGAGATACCATTTTATCTCTTAGATTGATAAAACATTTTAAAATCTTAGTGCATTGTATTGGTGAATTTGATTGAAAACAGGCATTTTACACACTTTTAATGGAGGTGTGAAGTTTTGCTTTCTCTTTGGAGGCAATTGATAATTATGTACATAACTTTTGAACCAGGAATTCTCCTTAGGCACTCATTAAAAGAAAAAAAAATGTATAAGAATGTTCATTTTAATAGTAACAAAATGCTAGAAAAAATAATTGTCCAATAATAGGTTAGTCATTAAATAATTTTCATTAAAACCATAAACTAGATTATCAAAAACTATGCATGATTTATAGCTGTAGGCATGATAGAGAACATATCTCCAAGTTATATTTTTAATTGAAAAGAAGCAAGGTGCACTACAAGGACCATAATATAATCATTTGTGTAAATAAGTAAGATCTGCATATGCATACACACACGCACGCACACACGCACGCACACACACACGCACACACATGCACGTGCGTCTGTCTATCCTTGAAGGATGCATAAGAAACTTGCGGTGATGGCAACAGCTGACATGAAGTTTCCTGGTTGGGGAGTGAGGGAGACTCCCTTCCCTGTTGTACCCTGTTCTCCAGTTTAATTTTTTTGGAGTGTGCATAAATTATTTTTATTACATATTTCAAAGTGTTATTTATGGGCCCCTTTCCAAATTTGACATTGTAGGAGGCTATGGTTATGAAATGGTCATGAAGCAGTGAGATTGGACAGACTGTCTATAAGATTCCAGGTCAGTGAGTAGGTCAAAGCTTGGGAGTTTAGAAAACTTGCCTAATGGGACTTAGTCTGAGTCATTTAATTGGTAAAACGAATTACTAATCCTCATCTCACAGAATTTTTAGACGTCTTAACTTATGTCACTCTGTGCTATAAATCATGCTTTCTTATTTATGTGCTATTCTGTCTCATTGGTAACACCATGACAGTAAAAATACTGTGTAAAATATTTTGAAGTCTTTAATGTGATTGACATTTTCCTTTTGCAAACTGGTAAGGGATCATTCACAGAGCCCACACCTTGGCTTCCACGCTCTCCTGCGCTTTGGTTCTCTTCAAGAGGGAATGTTATTTTGAGCTGGACCAACTGAAATTGTGAGATGCTATAAATCTCTTTATACAGAGTATTTATAGGATTCACTGATTAAAAGACATTAAGTGTAAAACCTCGTTTGTTGATTCCAGGTCATCAAATTAATCTTTACTCTGGACAAGGGGGCATATTCCACGACACCCGGGTCCGTCTGTAAGATTTGTGACTGAGCAGTGTAGCATGAAGCACAACCGCTTTTTCTCCTGTTCCTGGATTTCTAGGGCAGTCACTCGGAGGCCACCTCTCGTCTCAGCTGATGCACAAGCTACACTCAGAAATCCGATTTTGTCCATCACTGTTCAATGACAAAAGTGCATATCAGCCAGCTTCAATTCACCAAGCCTAGCCATGGTGTGCTCCGCTGGGTACCCTGCACATGAGGCTCAGGCAGACACAGCAGCATAGCCTCTGTCCTCTAGGAGGTAACCGCCCACTGGGGACAAGCATGAGACACACAGAGCAGAATAACATGGAGCTACAGCCAGACCTTGGAAATCAGACCCACCTCTGAAACCTAAGCGAGGAAAAAGCCAGCGTCAGTGGCTGGTTCAGAAAAGGCTGCGGTGGACATGGGAGAACTCAGCTCCACGCCAGGTGGCCACTGCTGGCCTTCCCCCAGGGGTATGTTCACCCCAAGGTGAGAGGAGATTGATGCTGGAGTCAGTGAGCTCTGTGCGGGCAGGCTGTGCAGATGACCTGCGGCGGGAGATGCTCTGTGGGCAGGAAAAGCATCTTGTGTCTCTGGTCCCATGTCTCCATGCCTTGAGGCTGAAGAGGCACTTTTCAGACACTCCCTTGGGAACATGTGGGTGAAAATTCTGGAGAAGCATCTCAGGCCTGCCGAAGCCGAGGTCCTGGGCTTGGGCACAGGAAAGTTCCATCGCAGTGAGAACCCAGGCCCTGGTCAGACGCCACAGGCCTGATTCGCTAGCAGCTCGATCCTTTAGTCAGAATGTGTGTTTCCCGGGTCCTTTGGTGGTCATTGAGACCGTAGTCAAACTTCCTTCAGGAGACAGAAGTGCCAGGACTCAGTTGTGAGGGTTATGATTCTCCCTGCCCAGCAACGAGGTGGTCAGTTGGATAGCCTTAGGCCCTCTGAGGTGAGCTGGCATTGCTTTGATGGCAAAGTGGTTTGTCATAACGTCAGGGAGACTCAGGTAGAGCCACAGAAGGCGAGGAAGGGAATGACGAGAGACGAGGCTGGCCATCTCTTCCTTTGACAAACATTGACAGAGCACGTGTTACGTGCCAGGCAGTTTCACGTGTGGCCAAATGAAACCTGGGATTCACAGAGCACTGGGGACAGGAGGCCCATGGCCAGCTCACACTGCCCAGGTCATCCTTTGGTGGTTCAAGCGACGGGACTGAGACCCAAAGTCCACCCAGCCCTGAATTCCTTTTGTCTGCTTTTGTTTCCCTCCCCTGTACTCACCCCCGAGTGCAGCGGGGACTTTGAAGGTCTATGCCCCTCTCCACTTAGGATTCCATCCAGGTCATTTGGAATTCATTCCTGGGACTTGCTCCAGACCGATTCCCATAGCACAGAATGCTGCAAACACACAGAACCTGCTGGAAGGCTCCCTGACATCCCTGTTTCAACAATTTTCTACAAACTTTATGTTCCCAAGTTTGCTAGGCCCCAGAGTTCCATATATGTCTGATTTGAGGAGCAGTTGGTTTTACAGAGAAGAGAAAGCAAAACAAAGGGAACACACAGCTTTTGTATTAAGCCGTGGACTTGCTCCCAGCTCTCTTGGAATGTGGCATCTTGCATGTAATCTGTTTGCAAATGGTTCTGAAGTGGCCCAGTGTTGTGATGATGTTCTCAGCACACAGATGCGTGAGTGAACCCCTGCCGGTTCGGGCCCTGGTGGTGGAGGGGGCCCAGGCTCCACCAGGCTGCCCTACAGAGAGATGGCACACTGGCATTCTCTTAGTATCCTGCCTCTCCTGGCCAGGTGCTTGGTGCTCATTCTGGGTTTGTTTTTCCCACGGTGGCTTCAGTTTGGATGCTTCCAATTAAGCGTTGCCAAGCTCATCATCGATGTCACCATCACCATCCAGGGATATTTCCTGTGTGCCTCTTGCCAACTGTTGCCAGTTCCACTGATGGTCCTTTACTGTGTGTCGTGTGCCAGGCCTTGTGCGAAACTGCCGGCAGGCGGCCATGTGCAGCATCCTAGCTGAAGGATCGCATGCTGTAAGGCGCAGAGTGACGTGGAAACACAACACTTCAAAATAACCCACAGTGAGCTATGCTGGACGGACACACGTGGCGTTACGGGGACAAGAGGGATCACTTCATTCTAGCTTGGGCAGAGGGTCGAGGGCAGAGGCACCAAGGACGCCTCCTCAGAGCACCGGTGTCCTGTGGGAGAGTCAGGGTGCACAAGGCAAGGGAAGCAGAGTTCAAAAACCCGCAGTTACCCAAACGTGGGTCCACGGTCAAGAGCAGGAGTTGGGAAGGAGGTCTATTCCTGGCTTGGGTCAGAATTAGGGTTGGGACCTGGCTGAGCCCTTGGGTTCCCTCCTAGGTGAGCCAGCTGAGATCAAGGCATGTGCTTTCTCCTCGAAACGATCCTCTCAGTTCTGGGCCTTCTCGGGAGCCCATCAAAGAACATCCTGCTGGCACTTCATTCCACCCTGCCCTACCAAGGGACCCCAGATGCAAGTCCTAGGGAGTCGGTCCAGCCCGATCTGGGTGGGGGAGGGTCAGCGGTTCTCATCATAACCTCCTGGCTTTGCTTTGGGATCACTATGCAATTGAGACCTCTGAATAGCCATCTATCTTAGCTTTTGTATTCATTTATTCAGCAGACATTTACCAAATACAGATTGATGATGATGATGGTGGTGGTGGTGCTGGTGGTGAAGGTAGTGATGATGTGATGATAGCTAGATGACAGGTAGGTAGGTAGGTAGATAGATGATAGACAGATAGATAGATAGATAGACAGACAGACAGCGTTAATCAAGCCCTTACGTAAATGTATTAGCACAATGATGGCCACTTGGGATCATCTCTTTTCATCCTTCCGACCACTCTGGGAAGTGCATATTCTTCTTAAGTTAATTATGCAGAGGGAAGAACTGAGACATAGAGAGGTCTAGTGACTTCTTCACACAGCCAGTAACGCTGAAACTTAGGTTCCATTTCAGGTAGCCCTGACTCTCAGGTGTGACCCCGAAAGAGATAAAGAGGGGAGTGGCCTCTTGGTGGAGCAAATGAACAAAGATACAAAAGCACGCGTTGCACGTGGGGAAATGGCAAAAGATCCCACGTGGCTGATCACAGGTCACAGGAGGAAAATAAAGGGAAGAAGGCTGGTTTGGGGCAGGTCAGGGAGGGGCTGTAAGCTACATGAAATGCTGCAGTTCATATTTTCTTAGGTCGCAGTGGAGAGTCATTGCCAATGATGTGTTCAAGGAAAATAATGCTGGAGTGTGGCAATGTGTACAGTTTTGTCTAAGACACTTTAATACCAGGGTTGTATGCAAACCTAAGTACGATGCCCAGTCTCACACTGTATCTGCTGGTGAAGAATGCGTGGCCCAGGGTGGTCAGTGTTTATATCAGGAAGCCCACATTCCAGAGCAGCTCCCACTGGCATTTCCATATCCGTATCTGAATCACTGGCCAGTGATCTGATAGCTAATACGATCTATTAGTCAGGCTGCGCTAGACAACTCCAGGATCTTTGTTCCTTAAGGTTGTCAAACTTTATTTCTCACCTGTGTAAAGTGTGATGCAGGCCGCCATCCCCTGACCCTTCCGCCACTCCGTTTGTGTGGTTTACACCGTCACTCCCCATCAAATAACTAGGCACTTCTTGATGTTTCCACGGGTGGCTTGGACATATTTCAAATATAGGGAAAAACTTGAAAGAATAATTCACTGATCACCCAAATACTTGCCATGTAAATCCAATAATTATTAATATTTACATTGGCTTTATCTACATTAGTTTTATCTGTAGCTAGTCCTAGCTTTGTTCCAGCAGAACCCTTTGAAAAGGGGTACAGACATTGTAACTGCTTCTGCAAACACATCAGCGTGTTGCTTCTGAGAATAACAGCACCCTCTTACATAATGACACCGTCATCCCAGCTAGGAAAATCAGCAGTGATTCCCTAGCTTCATCCACTGTTTAACCCATACTTAAATTTCCCCAATTGTCCATAACAATTGTCTTTTATGGCTTTCGTTTTCACACAAGGAATGACTTTTGGTTGTTATAACTTATTAGTGTCTTTTACTGTAGCCTAGCACCCCTGCCCCGCCATGTATTTTATATATATATAAAATTTTGTAATGACATTGATTATTTGGGAAGACACAGCTTGCTGTCTTGTTGGAAGTCTCATTATTTTGGGGTCTCTTTGATGGCTTCCTTGCAGGGCTGTTCAACAAGGGTGCTGTTCTATCCCCTGCATTTCCTGCCAACTGTGGTTAGGTCTGAAGGCTTGATTCACGTGAAATGTTTGGCAAAACTAGTTGGACTTCATGTGGCTGTACTTCCTGGGTACACAGTAACTTCCCACCGTTGCTGATGCTGCTTGAGATAATGACTGCCATATCTCTGCATCATGAAGGTACGTTCCTCTTGAGCTTTGCGGGCTGATAGTTTGACAGTATATGATTTTCCTCCCGCCTAGTGCTTTTTGCCTCTACTGATAGTCCTTGCTTGAGTCAATTATTTCATTGGTGTATGGAAAATTGTGGTAAAAAGTGAGTTGTTTTTATATTTTACGCTTATAAAATCTACCTTGTAATTTGATTTATGGTTCTTGTATTTTATTTAGAATTCCTGTGTTTTGTAGGCTAATTTCTGATATTCTGTTCTTGTAAACAACACCACATGGATACCCATTCTACAGGCATTTTCGTGTACACAGGCCAGAACCCTTTAAGGAACAATTCCCAGAAACAGATCAAATGATATAGTATAAGGGTAGTTTTTGTACGTATTGCCACATTTCTCAGCAGAGGCTAAAGAGAAGCCTTCTCTCTAGCAGCTGGTGCTGCCCTGCCTTCCTCTGGGCCTGCCTCCTGGAAGAGAACCACCTCACGGGGGCTTAACAACAGGATTCTCAGAGCCTGGTAGGTTCATTAGGAATGCTTAATGAGAGAGGAAGAGAGAGAGAGAGGAGAAAAAGTAAAAAAAAGTAAAATGCTGATTGAACCCAACAGCTCACGAATAGTAGTCTTAGAAATTCTATTGGTTCCTTCTCAAGAAACGAAAATTCCTTCTAAAGAAAGAGTAAGGTATTTCTTAAAGTTATTGTTTTTCCTCTCTCTCTCTCTCTCTCTCTCTCTCTCTCTCACACACACACACACACACACACCCACACTCACACATGACCTCCCTCTGGATTTATAAATGATCATTTATTCATTTTTGTAATTAGTTACAATTATTACTATTATTACTATTGTCATTTTTGATGCTCGAATCATTGTCCCAAATGTGGACAGTGGGATCCCTGTCAAGCTGGTGCGTGTGTGCTTGTGACAGGGTTCCATTCGTCTCGGAATACTTCCTCTCTGCTGGTATGAGACGCTCGGCGCCAGCCTGTGTCTTCCTTACTCCAGACCTGGCATCAGCCATTGAGCCCCAGTTCCTACCAAATGGAGAATGGCAGTTACATGGCAAAGCCTGGATGCTGGCAGCGCTCCGTGTCACTGCTCTGCCCACGACTTCACAGCCTGTTACAAGATCAATTATCGGTTCGGCTTGCTATTTCCGCTCACACTTTATGTTACAGTATACTCTTAACTTCTTTGAATTTAGATGTATTTTCTCTTACATGGAAAGTTTTTGCTCCTACTTTTTAACTTCATCCCTAATATTATAACATTGTTTCAAAATTTCACCTATGAACATCACTACAAACAATAACATCTAATAGGGAGAAATGGTACCTTGGTGTCACTTAATTCCTACTTCTCTTACTGTGAGTGAAGTACAGTTGCATATGTTTATGGACCGTTTTCCTTTCTTTTCCTCTGAACTGTCTGCTCAGGTCTTCTACCCATTTTTCTACCCAGTTTTTGCTCATTCTTTTTCTCTATTTTTAGGAAATCTCTATATGTTAGGGACATACCCCTTTGTTTTTGATAGAGGTGCAAATATGTATTTTCCCTCAGTCTCATTGCTACCGAATCTCTTATTGCACACAAAACACAAGTGGAATTTTGGTGGCGGAGACACCGTCCTGCTAACATGATGTCCTCCTGAAATGCTACTCACCAGCCAGGCCAAGTGGCAGGAATGCACTCTCGGTGTTGCAAATGCAGGTATTCCAGGCAGCTGTGGCTGCCGTCCTTCCCAACTGCTCTCCACCTGCACAGGTAGTCTGCAAGATTCCAGAGGGTCCCCGGGCTTCCTCCATAGGGACCTTCAGTCCTCCAACTCGGGTGCTATTCCTGGGTCCACCCAGTGGTTTAGAACAAATAGCAACAAGGAGTAAGAAGACAATGCAGGTCAGGCAGAAGAAAGGAAATGTTGGGTAAACAGAAAATGTAAGTGGGCAGGGACAGACGTGCCAACGAGACCACGTTTGGGCAAAGAGCTGGAGGAAGGGAAGGAGCTGCCTCGTGAGCTCTGGGCAGAGTTGAGGGAGCAGCAAGTGTGAAGGTCCCATGGCCTGAAGTGCCTCTAAGTTTGGACGGAAGCCTGTGTGGCCAGAGGAGGGAGACTGGGGAGCATGACAGACAATGAGGCCCCAGGGGCATGGGTGAGGCAGGGCAGGTCCCAGCAGGAACTTTGGCCTTGCTGTGAATGGTGGGATGCCCCGTGGAGATGTGAGCAGGCGCCGCATCTTGTGATCCCCTTCAACAAGTTCACTCTTGCTGCTGGTTTGAGAATTGATTCCAAGGAGGATGATGAGTGGAGAGAGGGAGACAGGTTAAGCGGCCGCTGGACTTACCAGACGGGAGACGCTGGGTCCAGGCTGCCGGCAGGGGTTGGGGCTGTGAGCTGGTTTAATGTTACGTGGCGGGATTTGCTGCAGGGCGGACTGGACCTGCCCATGGGAGGGAGGCCTCTGGCTTGAGTGCCTGAAGAACAGAGCACTGCCGACAGAGCTGGTGGGAAGACGTCCCGTTTGGACACGAGTTTGGACACTGCTTGAAATATCAAGCAGTGGGATTATCAGGTCTGTAGCTTACACGCCAGGCCTGGCTGCCTTTGGCACTTGTCACAGAGCTGATGGGTGCAGTGGACAGTCCTGGGCCAGAGTGAGGAAGGGTAAAGGATGACTTCTAAGTTCTAGTTCATTCTAGCCGGCTTTACCGTCTACGACCAGCTGCGTGATGCTCACTATACTCTTTTATCCCCATGGGCCTTAGTTTCTCCATCTGTGAGATCCAGAGGATCCCTTCCACCTCCCTGGTTGGTTGACAGATTCCCATAAGGAGACATGTGTGAAAGGCTGGGCACAGAGGCCACCGTGTGGCCACTGGATCATCAATGGCCCCTGCGCCAGGCGCCTGCTTCTCCCTCCACACCCTTCCTCCACTTCTTCTCATATTCTATTCTGCTGCTCACTCCTTGGAAACAAATCTCAAAGGGAATCTCCAGAAGTGACAGACAGGAGGCGGGGCCACGTGCACATGGTTCATGCTTGGTTTGTGGCCAGGCACAGGGTCCGAGGCAACAGGAGGCATGAGGTGTGGTCTCAGATGAGCAGGTCCTTGATGGAGTCTGGGGGTTGCAGAACGGTCCATGTGTAAACTGCCTACGTCCTCATTATCCTGGGTGGTCCCTGCCGGTGGGGCTGCAGGAAGAGGATATGGTCCATGCCCCTGTTCTCGCCAAGTGACTCCGCATCCCCTTCAGCCTGTCCTCTAAGATGCGTCCGACTGTGTCCTTATTCATTCCGAGGGTGACTTAAGCTATGTGGCAAACGACAATTTTCTGTTAATAGTTGATATTTTCTTTTCCCTGGATTGTTGGTTAACCCTGTTCCAAGTAGGTTTGGGCTCCTTTGACGGGAAGCTCCGGGCAAAAAGCACAAGTCCTTCCGGAACAACTGCCTCATGCCCCTTAACACCCTAGTGGCTGGTTCTCTGAGACAGGATTCTGCTGGGATGGGGGAGGGGATTCTGCCTGAGGGCAGCAGGAGACCTGGGCAACTGGGAGAACAGGAGGGGTGTGACTCTGCAGTCCTTCCCGGATTCACTGACCCTGGGAGGCAGCAAGACGTCAGAGGTGGAGCAGGTGGGGCCCCGAGGAGGCTTGGCCCTGGGCATCAGGAGTGCTTCCTGCCTAAGCTTCCCAACAGCCCAGGAGCCACTTGCTTCTAGGGCCTTTCCCTGCTCGGCACCCCCGCACTGCCAGGTTCTATGCTGCGCCTGGAGAGGGCGAGGTGCTCTGCAGAGGCCCAGATTGAGTTTCCTGCAGTGGGTGGAGTCAGCGCTGGGTCTGGGGTCCCGTGATGAAGAGGATGTAAACTCACTTGTTATTTCACATCCTACTTTGAGAGCAACATTCATCCATGCTCAGTGTAGTTTGAGGAATAAATTGCCCAACAGGGGCTCAGGCCCTGGCTACACTCTCCAATGACACAGCCTGGGGACTTAAGAGCCCCAGAATTCTCAAGTGCCATCATCGGAGTGTGGGAATGGGGCATTGGAGCTGTGGGGGATCAGAGGGACGGTGCAGGCCAGCTGCTTCCTTGTCCAGGTGGCAAAGCAGAAGCCAGAGGGATGGTGGGATTGACCAAGAGAACGCAGCAAGTTCTGGTGACCTGGCGTAAACCCAGCCTACTGCTTCTGAGCCCAGAGCTCTTCATGCTGCACCCTATGCTGACTAGTCCAGCCTAGTGGGGAGAAGGACCAAGAGATACCTGCTCCGTGCGGCGTGCTTGTCAGGACCCCAGATGTGGAGGCAGGAAGGGCAGCCTGAGTCCTTTGGAGGTTTATTCTCCAAAGCTCTAAATTAGGTAGAGTTCTAAATTCTCGTAGTTACATTAAACAATCATTTAAAATTTTTTGAGTGTATGGTTCTCAAAAATCTCTCTTTAGTTTGACACTGAATTAGGGAATTTCTGCTTTCAATTTGTGGCTATCATTTCTCATGGGTGCTGAGGGAGCTGGCTCCCACTGGCCCACCATGATACCCGCGTCTGGGTCTGGTGGCACCACCTGCTTCTCAGGGGCAGAGCAGGATATCTTCTTGTCCATCTGTGTTGCAGTCTGTACAGTAGTCCTCTGCATAGATCCCAGGAGGGCTAGAAACCTGCTGGGTTAGCAGCAAAATTCCTGGGAGGCAGAGCCTGAGAAATGCCACCAGGGCCCCCTGGGGTCACCTCCATGGACCAATGTTTGGATCGGTCTCAAACCTCATCACATGCTCTAGTCCACCTGTCTCCCCACCCCACCTCCTCTTCTCGTTTGAGGATTCTTTTGACACTGATCTGCAGTCAGGACTCAAAATTAAATTCTTCTGCATTATTAAATTGAGTATTTGGCTTAATATTTTATAATCTGAGACTGGTCGAGACCCAAAAGTATTCCACTGGTGCTAGGCATCCCTGTGGAAATTACAAGCTGGCTGAAGGACGACTGCTAAGCGTTCCCTGGTGGCAATGATCCGTTCGTGGGACTCTGAGCATTTCTTTCCAAGCTCTAGCTCTCAGTTCCGTCAAACCTCCTGAGTGCATTCGCCAAAATAGAACTGCAAAGTGTGCAAACTGGAGTCCATCCTGTTCTTTCCTTCATGGTTCCTCTCGCGTGGTCAGACTCTGAGATTGTATTATACCCTGCTCAACTCCCTTGAAAAGTCTGTGTGCGATCAAACTGCGGTCAATGCAGTTTGAACCCTTACTTTGTATTTCAGCAGCTCATTTGGCTCTCAAATATGAAAAAAGTGCAAATTTCCTGTTGGCTCGGATTTAGGTGAATTTCTTTTTTTCTTTCTCCTACTCCAAGACAAATCCAATGAGAACATTCAGGATATCCTAGACATGGAAGCCTGAGCTCATGGATTAAAATGTCTTATTTGCCTTTCCTAGTGATGTGTTTGCTCCATGTAAAATTATAGCAGAACTTGGAGACCCAGCCATGGATGGAGTTCCTGGGAAATATGTCAATTTCATGTCCAGTTTTTATTGCTGGGATCTGGGTGCTCTGTCAGTCTAAACGCAATACGCAATCCCAGGAACTGTGTTGGTCTATTTGTTTGGTGTATTTACTTCTGTCTCCTTCTACATGGCCTTTTGATTTCTCATTGCTATCCTGACAGTATGTGTTTAAGTGTAGAAGTAAAACTGACAATGCTTGGTGATCCCCATTATCCATAAGAAAATATGCGTCCTTCTCGGGTTGGTGAAGTGCAGGCGCTCTCGGTACCTTCCGTCCAGCCCTGCAAGGACCCCGCTTAATGAGAAGATGCACAAGCATCCTCTTCCTTCTGCTAAGACATAGCCGCAATTGAGGGTGAGCAGCTGCACTTGTAAACCTCTGGCATCTCTATTTGCTTGAAGCTCTGGGGGTCTTTGGTAAGTTCAAAGTGCTCAACTGTGATTGGAGCTTGAGTTGGGAAGACGGCAAACTCACGAAGTCAGTTTGTCATCTGGATTTCTCACAGTGTGGTCTCTAGTCCACTGACCGTCCCGGGTGGTCCAACTGGTTTATCCCTTTGAGAGGAAAAGCCAATGAAATAATATACTCTTTAGGTTGTGGATATATATGAACTAAATCCATAGTCTAATGAGCTGTTGCATTTTAAAGGCTATTCATCAAGTATAAGCTTTGAGAGATGACGCAGCGTGTCCAAGTTCACATAAATGAGTGGCACAGGATGGGAACTCAGGTTGCCAGTCCCAGAGCCTGCTGATTTGTTTTGAAATGTGGTCCTTGCCATAGAGGAGTCTAACATGGTACCAGGAGGTGTAATTAACCATATCCATTTAGCTAAAGCATTTAACTTACTTAGCCTTCTGGCTATACAAGTAATACATGTTCTTTGTTCGAAATTGGGCAAACCCCAAAGAGTATAAAGAAAAATAAAGATGGAGACGGTCAGGCCTGGGAGCGCTTCCTCTTGCATTTATTGATCAAATCGGGCATCTGATTTTGTCTGTCTCTTCTCGGAGGTTTCCCTTCTTACCAAATATTATTTGGGAAGATGATTTTCAATACTAGGTGGTATTGTGCCCTGTGGAGGTACCGTTGATGACCTAACTAGCCCACTATGGTGGGGCATTCAGGTTGTTCCCTGTCACCAGTGTTATAGGTAAAACTTTATTGAGAATCGCATGCCTAAGTCATCAACTCCATTCAAATTGAGAAACTTCAAGCAGCACTCCTTAGTTAAAGCGTGCGTACATTTCCTTTACATTTCGTTGTCAAATTGCCCTCCAAACTTTTTACAACAATAAGACCTTTGCCAGTCTGTGAGAATACCTCCTTTCACAAAACCTTCAAAGAAAAACTATCTTCATTAAAAATTAAAAATAGTGAGCGTCGATTAAGCAAAATGTTATAGATTCTTATTTTCATCCCGGTTCCTTCATTAACAGTGAAGCTGGACATTTGTAATGTTTTATTGACTATCTGTATTTCTTATTTTGTGATTTGACTGTCTATTTTTTTTTCCATTGGGTTGTTCATCCTTTTCTTATTGGTTAGCAAGAAATCTTTATATAGTAAACATATAAACTTTTTTTTTAATGTGACAAATTTTCCCAGAATGTAGTGGGATTTTTCATTTTGTTTGTGATGCTTCCTTTTAATATTTAATTAAGGCAGTTAGATCTGTCTTCTTCTTTATAGTTTCTTTCTTTGTGTCATGCTGAGCAAGTCTTCCTCATTCTAAGATCAGATAAATAGTCATCTATGTTGTATTCCAATTCTTTTGTGGTTTATATCTTAGCTTTTCATCTAACCAGTATTACAGTGTATGCCATGCATTTTTCCCCCTTTTTCTCCTTAAGTAATTAAGGAATTGTACCAGCTTTTTAAAATTATCATCTCTTTGCCAACGATTTAAAAATGACAATTCCATTGTATGTTACATCCATGGGTTCTCAGCTTCCTCTGTGGTTCCCTTTGGGGCCAACGGGTCCCTTTGGGGCCAGTTGATTATTCTTTGCTGTAAGTACAGATACTGCAACAGACCTAATGGGCTTTTCTTTCATTGTATTTTCAATATTATAGGGAAACTATGTATTTTTGAATGTTTATTTAGTTACCACTTTATAGAACTCCTGTGCATTTTGATGTTTTTTCATTATTTTTTGGATAGATAATTGTATCAGCAGCATATGAGAATATTTAACTTGCCTTTTCCAGCACTATTTCTAACATGCTATTTTGACACAATTTATGAGTGTTTGTTGCGATATATATTAGTCTTCTCCCATCTTATAATTTAGTTCTTTAATTTTCTCGTTTGATTCTTACTTTAATTTTACATCTTGTTCTTGGATTACATTTCCTCCAACAAACCTTTTTCAAAAATACCCTTCTGTCCAGCATCCTGAAACCAAAATTACCCTACTTTTATTTTGAGGCACTTTTCATTAGGCTCACCCAGCTTTTGCTCTTCTCCAAATAAGAAGGAGCTTATTTTGGCCTGACATTTCCATGAAGCAGGAAGGTAGGGGCCCTTTGGTTCTCTCCCCAGACCTCCTAGGGATGCCGTCCAAATCCCCTTCCTGGTGTTTAGCTCTAGGATTGGGTGGATTGACTTTGCCCACCTCTTCCCTGTGCTCCTGTTGGCCAGCTGGAGACAAGTCCCATCCCCCAGCTGGAGTTGGCTTTGGGTAACTGCCATGCAATCTCCAGGGCCACTGTTTCCAAATGCTTCTTCCGCCTATCTGCTGTGACCTGCAGACATGGTGCAAATCGGGGGTTCCAGAGTCTCCCTCCTGAACATTAAGGGAAGGCTCTGGGTCCACTGTACTGAGACACAGCTGTGTTAATATAACGTGTTGCCATGGAGACTGCATCCAGCAGATGTTCTTGACATTTGTGGGGGTGTGAGAAAGGGAACAATGGGAACCCCTGGTTCTAGCCTTGTTGGAGATTATGCACCTTTCTATACACGCATGTGTTTACCTAGTTCCTCTTTAGCTTTCTCAAAAGACAGATATTAGATGCAACTTCCGTCCTCATTCAGCTAGTTTTATGGAGGGAGAAATAGCTGAACACCCTTCCACTTAGAAATTCCAAATCGACTTAGAGAAATCGCACCATTGGTCATCAAAGACCTGTCAGCCTTCATTCACTATTAAAACACTGTGGTAAGAAAAGTATTGTATTGTCATAAATATATTTCACATGGGAATTGATTACACAACATTCAAACTACTCAAACCGTTCTTTGTTTGCGTGTCTTCTCCGAGGTCCTTCAAAAAGTCTATGACTCTGATGACCTGTTCTTGGTATTAGAATCGTGAGAGGTTTAGTCCTGTCCATTCACCCTGAAATATAATGACGTGCCTCAAGTACAGTCACGTTCATCAAAATAATTTACCCTGAGATATCATCTGAGGGTTTATAGTTTTAGCTCGTATCAGCGGTTTCCTCTTAAAATATAAGCAACACACTCACACATATGTAGTAGAGCTTGTACAGAGGATTTACTTTACTTTTCCAGTTTTGAGCTTTGAGACTGACTTCTGATCCCAGACCCTAAGCCTGGGTTTCTTTGCCCTCCACCCACACACTCTGATTTTGCAGACGAGCCTTAGGTTTCTGCGGGTTGGCTCTGCCCTGCACACCGGAGCCCCCAGCTATGAAGCCTCCCGGTGGCAGCTATGCAGGCTCCTTGATTGTTTTGCGTCCTTCTTTGAAGGTTTGGTTCAGCAGTAGAATGTTCCTCTTTGTTTTGTTTCCTGTATGTTTCCTCCAGGCAAAGCTTGGCATTAGGCAGATCTGTTCTGGCCTCCATCCAAGCAATTCAGCAACACAAGTTTCTCATTATAAAGTGGGTTCACCTGTAGGATGGTCCCCTGGTCTGGACACCGAGCCCCCATTATTACTATTAAGGCGCTGCTTCTGTACAACATATGTTTTCAGCATAGACTGTTAATTTCCCCGTATGCATGCCCAGAGAGATTCCTTCAGGGCTGGCACGTTTTTGTTCTTGTTGGGAATTGGGAGAGCAGCTAGCTAAATTTCCAGCTGTCCTCTTCATGTTACTATTTAAAATTAGAGATGACAAAGACAACAATTATAAAAAACCAAATCACCAGCATGTCCATCAGAGGATGGAGGAAGAGCCTTTCAACTGCTCTGAGTCCTGAGCCAGCACTTCCTCTTTGGGTCACTATTAAACCACGGTTATGGTTCATATAACTGTCTTTCTGTTTTAGAGAAGGTATGGGTTACCTCAGCCCACGTGTATCATGCTACTCGAAGGCCAGTCTTTCCTTAGGTTAAAAGAGAAAGATTACACACTGGGGTCACTCTGCAAATGTTTTGCATTAGTGCAGAAATTGCCTTCATGTACTACGATGTTTAAGCACCTAAAAGTTGTCGCCAGCCACCAGGCTGCTGGGAACACTAAATCAATCTGTTGTATGCACAAAGCCAAGTCATTTATCTGTCAGGGAGTATTTCATTTAAAACATATTTCTGAGCAAAATGAAATACGTAAAATAGTCCATTTCCGTAGCGAGTCTGGCGGTCCCCATCATTTCACAGATAAAATTGTCTTTTTAATGGAGCACAGAGATCCTCGGGCTCATTGCCCTCTGCCTCCGAAGGAGCTTCTATTTGCATTATGCAAATGTCTGGCTACTGTTAGACGAAGAACCAGGGCCCCGTTAGGTCACTGAATGTCTGGCAACCTACCTGGGAGTGTCACGCCAATGGACCTGGTTTCAGAAGGTCAGCTGAGGTTTCTCGTGGTGACTTCCTGAGAAAGTACCCAGCCATTATCCAATCTGAGACAGTCAGAAGCCAGAGCCCTATTTCATAGCCACATACTGAAAGCGGGCAAGCTTTATGAAGCTTGAGTTTAATCTCCCTCTCAGATTTATGCTCCTCAACTCTATGCCTCCTGGCACAACCTCGTGTCTCCACGGTCGGACACCGATTTGCATTACAGGAAGTGTACATGCCTGTACACCTTGCATAGACCCGTTCTGTTCAGTTATTCCCTTTTTCAATCGTGCATACTAAGCAAGAGTTGGATGAAAAATAACTGGCCCTCTTCCACCATTTTTGTATTTTTTCCCCATAAATAAATGAATCATTCGTAAGTTGATGCATTTGGTATGGGGACCCCAGCCTGGTATCATTTCTCCAGACCTGGAATCTGATTAATGACACACCGTTTCAGCTGAATTTATGTTTCTATTCACCTGGGAAAATGCAGTTTGTTCTTCCTTCACAAACAGAAAGGAACCGCTGTGCAGGAATCGGGTTTCTCGTACCTGCATGTGCCAAAGGGGTAACAGAGAAGGGCCGTGGAATACGTTTCAGAAAAGGCTGCTGGGGAAGAGAAAAGCCCTTTTGTGCATTTAAAAATATTATTATTGAGTCCAAGTGTCTGCATCCTACTCAGTTAGTTTTCATTCCTGCGAATTTTAGGTATTTCTCCTTACAGATGCTCCATGAATTGAGATGTTCCAGCATCTGTCTCCTTACGAAGGTGCCAGGCCAGGCTATGTGTCCACTGACTGTCCTCCCTCGTACGTGCCCCATCTCAGCCAGCCAGGGCCACTGGGGCCTCCTGGTTGAGCACCTGGAGGCGACTGCAGGTTTAACTACCTGATGAGTTCCATACAAGCTGGTGTGCAATCCCCATTCCTTAAATATGCCTACATGTCAGAAAGAGATCCTGCAGCCATTTCAGAGCTTTATCCAGGAAATGCAGCGGTGGGCAACTGGTGTGAGGTTGTAGAATGGTAGGAATATGGCCTCACCAGAAAACAAGCAGGAACGGGTTCCAGGTCCTGGTCAATGGAGTGACAAAAACAGTCCCCAGCTGCAGTGACAGAGCAGAAAAGTGATGGCTCCACATGCATGGCCAGGGTCGCTGGCTCTTCCTGATGGGGCTGTGCCACTGCTGGCTGTGGGGAGCACCCATCGCTCCCTCCACTCTGCTCCACTCCTGGTTTTCCCTGAACCTTTGTTCCAAGGTCTCTGCATTGCTTTCACGCTGCCCCGTAGCCAGAGTCGCCTTCGCGCTCACAGGTCTTCCCTAGCTGCTGCCTGCTCTCAAGGTGAGGAGGCTTTGGTGACTTCCTGGCTCCTCAGAAGCCGGACTCTGTCCTGGGCCCCTCCTCCCAAGCCCCTTCGCACCCACTCATGGCTCCTGGCCTCCTCTGCCTTTCCTCCTGCCCAAACACCCCTCGCACCTCTCCAGACCTCTGTGCCGGCTTTCATCTCCTGGGTCTGCAGGGGAGCGCAACAGCCTGTCAGGGAACATTCCCTCCACCTGCGCTCCTGGTGAATCCCTGTGTGTCCTCACGTCTGAGTCACCATGTCAGACCTTGTGCAGGGGGGTGGGGAGCTCGGTAGCGCGAGTGTCTTGACCCCTTGTGTCACTGGGCATCACCCGCCGACCTGGGCTGACTCCCGGGGGGACACACCCCATCCTCTTGCATTTCTCTTGGCCCTGGAAGACAACCTCACTGGCCCTTGTTCGTTCAATTCGTTAACAAACGTTTGCCGAGCACCTGCCACGTGCCAGGCGTCTGGGTGCTGGACTGGAGCATGAGCAATGAGACTCCCGGTCCTGCGTTGGGGGCTGGATCTCAGCCACTCCAGCTGTTGCTTTGGGACGGGCACCCAGGGTCACACAGGCTTTGATGCACCTCCTGCAGCCAGACCCCAGCACACCACCCTGAACCTAAAACCCAGTGGTTGGCCGTGGGCACAGGCTTTCCCCGAGGGAATGTTCCACGAGACTTTTAGAAGCATCTCCACAGGTGGCCCGGAGGTTGGGTTTTGCAGCCTCTGTGCACCTGGTTTGACTCTGTCACCAGGATAACTGCCACCCACGTCTCCAGGGCCTGTGTGTGAGTGTCCTGAGGCCTGGTGGGACACGTGTCCTGAGCTCGGGGAGACACGTGGCTGCCGAGCGGGCAGTCGCCTGAGAACAGGCTGACCCCGGTAGCTTGATTCAGGCCATCGGTGACTGCTCCCTGGGAGAGGAGGCGGGGGTTGTCCTCATTCCCTTTGATTACAGTGACATTTCCCCAGTGGGATGAGTGGCAGAACATACACTGTGGGGTGTTTCCTTCCAGGAACTCATGTCTTGCTCTCTTCCCCCCTGGGGTGTGGGGTGACTTGGAGGAATTATGCTCCCAGCACAGCCGGGAAGCAGGCTCTGAGGATGGCGCGGCTGGAGCCAGGTTATAATATTAAATCACATGCTCTTCCTAGTTTGAATTTGTTTGCTTTTTTATGGGTGAAGTAGCGCTTGGAGTAGAAAGGTTATGGTTACCATGCTTAATTCAAAGCAAGCTTGAAACGTGTCTATGTGGACAGACCCCATGAAGTCTGCACGTACACAGGTTATCCAGAAAGTTAAGAAAGAGCAACACTACTCTTATTGAACCTAAAGAATCTGATCAAGTCAGTAATTCTTAGGCATTTCAAGTGTTCAGACAATATTAGTTGGATTAAAATGTGTATACAATCAAGTGACGTGTGTGTGTGTGTGTGTGTGTGTGTGTGTGTGTACTTGTTGTTCACTCCACACAATGCTTTTGCATGTGGGGGCACCAGCATTCCTGAAATCTAGACGGGGGACATTGTGAGGGACATGGGGCATTTCCTGGAGGACATCTCCAGCTCTCTTTCCCTCCCAGGCCCTGCACATACGGGGCTGCCGGGAAAACGCATTCATTTTTGCACAAAGGTATCCCTGAGACCTGAGACACCGGCAGGAAGAGAAGTGTGCCTGCCGCGGCCGCAGACACCTGGTGTCTCCCAGCCCCGTGACCCGAGGAAGGGAACCTCTCCCTTACAGCAAAGTCACCACAGCTCTGTGACACCTGCCTGTCAGGCGCCTTGTCAACTGGGAGGTCCCGAAGGCCTGTTTAGTGGGAATAGCAGACTCCAGCTGGCTCTGTCCAGCCCGGGAACGCAGGCCGTGAGGTCTGCCCTTCTTGGTCTGCATTCCCAGGTAATGGGCCTCTAAGCAGTGGCAAGGCCATTCATTGGAACTGACACTCTGTGATGGGCTCAGGCAAACACGGGGCCTGGCTGCCCTCCTGGAGCCCCGTGATGGGGGCTCACCCCGCATGGCTGTCACTGGATTGAAACGATCAACGTATTTCCCGTAGGTCACGGGATATCAGCCGAGCTCCAAATCGGAAAAGACTGGGCCTCATTGCCTGATTACCTGCCGCGGCCCCAGCTGAGTTCAAGGATGTGGCTGGTAAAGTACTGTTTCCTCCTGTTCACGGCCAAACGCAGGGGGCGGGGTGCTACGTCACAGAAGCTCTTTCTTGCACATGTGCTTACTGTAGACTTGGCAGCCGGGAACATTCTAGTAAGGGTGGGGGCCCTGACCAGGTGCAGTGGGGCAGGTGGGAGGGCAGGGTCTGTGCTCAAGGAAGAGGCCTGGGTGTGTGAGCCGTGGGAAGCTGCAGTGTCCTGTTTCCTGCAGCTGCCCTAGCGAAGACCCCCAGACTGGGTGAACCCCAGAAACCGACTGTCTCACAGTTCTGGAGGCCAAGTCTGAAATCAGGCTGCTGATGGGACTGTGTCCCCAACAGGCGTGGGGGGTAAGGGGGTGTGATCTATTCCAGGCCTCTCTACCGCTCTGGTGGCCCCAGGTGCTCCTTGGCTTCTAGACGCGCCACTCCAATCCTGTCGTTGCGTGGCCTTCTCCCCGTGTCTCCAGGTTGTCTTTTCTGTGTCCCAATTACCTCTTTCTGTACAGACACCAGTCACATCGGATTAGGGTGCCCCCCCCATGACCTTGTTTTAACTTGATTTCTTCTAGTAAGACCCTATTTCCAAATAAGCTTGCATTCTGAAGTATTAGGGGCTAGGACTTCAACAAAACTTTTTCAGGAGAAACAACTCAGAACTTAACAGAGAGGGAACACAGAGGAAATGAAACCGGTATGTTGAAGAGATCTCTGCACCCCCATGTTCATTGCAGCATCACGCACAGTGAACAAGACGTGGAAACAGCCCGAGCGTCTATGGGTGATGGGTGGATATGGACTGTGGTCCATGTATACAGTGGATGGCGATTCAGTCTTTAAAAGGAGATGCCATAATTGCCAGAGGATCAAGAACCCATTTGGGACAACATGGCTGAGCCCGGGGCACATGATGCCAAACGAGACGAGCCAGACACAGGACGGAAACACTGCACGATCTCACGTAGGTGAAGAATCTAAACCAGCGGAAATCCTAGGAGCAGAGAGTAGCAGGTGGTGCCCAGGTGGGGAGGTTGAGGAAGTGGGGAGACGTTGGCCAAAGGTACAGAGTTGCCGTTACGTGGGAGGAATAAGTCTAGGGATCTAACACACAGCATGGAGACTGGAATAATACGACTGCATTGAGTGCTGGAAATATGCTAAGAGAGTAGATTTCAGGTGCTCCCTCACACCGAAAGGTAACCTTGTGAGGAGAGGGTATGTTAATTAGCTTAAAGAAGTGGTCTTTTACTGTGTATGTCAATGTGTACATGTGTGTACATATTTCATATATATATATATACATATATATACACATATATATATATGTATATATATATATATATCAAACCATCATGTTGCATACCTTAGATGTATGTACTTCATATTAAAACCAAAAAAAAAGAAGAAAAAAAAAGAAGCAGGAACTATGGTGACCACGTGTTGTTTTGGGAAAACCCATCTGTCTGGGCAGAACCCGCAGGCCCTGCTCACACCTGCTGGCCCTTTGCTTCCTGATGGAGGCTGGAGAGCTGAACCTGCTGTCTTGATACCCAGACGGAAGAGAGCGGCCTTCTTGTCACGAGGGAACTCGTTGTCCACACAGCAGATGGTTTTCAGAAACTTCTGGCTGATTCGGACACAGACAGGGAGAAACCACCCTGAGCCCCGGCATCTCCTCCATGAATAAATATTCTGGAGATTGGCCTAGAACCGTGTGCAGTGGCCCAGACAAGTCGCCCTGACCTTGGGGAATGAATGCAGTGGCCTCCCCCTCGGGTAGACTGGAAGGAGAGCTCTGTGGAGCAGCCGTGAAGTTCCCCGGAGTGTCATCCCGAGACACGTGCCTTGTCACAGCCCCCTAGATCCTGACTCAGAGGCATCCCCAACCGCCACCGTGCATGAGCACAACCTGGAACAGACCAAGGTTTCGCTTGGAAAAGTTTGCCAGCAGTGTGTCAGAAGTTATTAGTGAGAGATAAAAGCCGGTGCCATCACGAGGCGCAGGGACGACGGGAGAGGGTGGACTTGACCGTGGAGGACGGGCTGAAGGACGGAGGAGGGTGTGCGGGAGCCGTGCCGCGCGGCTCAGAACCGTCCGTTTCATCTTGCTGCCACTACGATGCGGTGCTCCTTATTAAGCATCATTTAGCAAAGAACTGTCCCACCTCATCCCTCTCATCTCTCTCTTTAGTTTCCCTCCTGCAATTGCCAGAGGATTAAGAACCCACACGCGGCTGTAATTACACGGAGCCTGTTGTACCCCCAGGTGGAGGCCCTGGTGATGGAGCATTTGATGTGGCCGCCAGCAAATCTGGTTCCGAGTGTTTCTTTTTGAAACTCGGGTTTCTGACCTACTACATCTCCTCAGCGTGTAAATACTCACTTAAATGGTGACAGAGATCTATGTTTTCCTGCCTTGCAAAACTGTGCATTAGCAGTAATTAATAATCAAATGTGCTCCAGATCTGCATTCCAGGTAGGTGTTATTGCCACTGAAACAAGATTGAAACAGAGGTTGTAGAGAGAACTACGGCAGCTGGCTCTTTGAAAAGCAGGGGCCAACTCCTGCAGATCAGTGAGCGGTACGGAGAGAGCTGAGAACGGCAGCACCCTGACACACTTCCTTTGCTGGCACCGCTTCCAGGTTCGGTTCCGTCTCCAGGAGTAGCCATGGGTCAGCACGTGAAGGTCACGGCCCTGCTGTTTGCCGCAGAACACCACGGGACAAGGGTACTGCCTGCCAGCCACACTTAGCTCCCGTAGGCAGGACCCCTCACAGCGTAAGCCTCTGTGGGCCTTACAACCACGTCAACGTCAGCGTCAAGTACCCCATTCTATGCCTCAGGGACATGTCTCCTCCATCTGGTGATGGCGAAAGTTCACGTTGCTTTCCGACATGCAGAGATGGGCTCAAATGTTTGCCCAGAAGTTTCTGTCCTGGGGTTTTAAAAATCCATGGTGATGAGGTCCTGGAATAAATTCCCTTAAAAAAATAGACAGCAGGCTTGGGGTCCATGCTTCCTTGGCCAACAGGCTAAGGGGGCTGAGGGCTCCACACGTGGAAAGTGCAGGGTCCCCACACAGTTATGGAGGGGGACACCTTAGCTGGACCCAGGAAGCAGTGAAGGTCAGTGGCAGGGACTTAGCCTGACTTGTTCTGAGGCGGGAGTCGGGGGTGGTTTGAGGGGGGCAAGGCGGTCAGAGGAAGCTGGTAACGGCCGTGCCCTTTGTTGGGAGCGGGGCTTACCGTGGCCTGTCCCTGCTCACCGCTCCATGTGGAAAGCCTCTGACCTTCCCTTTCTTCACAGCTGCAAGGCTTCGGACCCCTGCATTGTCTTCCGGGCAGGGGTGGTCCTTCAGTGGCTTCTCTTCCTTGCTCACCGAGGCCCCAATGCCCCTTTCCAGGCTGATGGCTGCAGCCTGTTGGCCCCTCCTCCTCCTCCGTCCTTCATCCCTAGCCGTGTCTGCATTCCCTGCTTTCTGGAACCTTCACAGCCCACACTGTGAAAGCCCTCTCAACATACATGTGCCCACCAGGCACTGAGCTCAAATTCCTCAGGTGCCCTCCCCAGGCCCTCTGACTCCCCACATTAGTCAGGGACCCTCCGCCTGGGGAGACCACAAGTACCTCAGGATGGAGGCCTTCTCCCTCCTCTCTGCCAGACCTGGGGGGGCCACAGAAGACTTGTGGGTGGTATGTCAGACGACCTTTGAATGTGCATCTCTGAAAGAATTGTGAAAGCCCCCAATTGGCTAGCATGCCACGTAGCACACACGTGCGTGTACGTGTACCCACAAACACAGGCAAAAAACAGGTGCAGACACCTATAGTCCTGTGTCAGCTGCCCCAGCTGCCGCTCACTTTTGTTTCTCACCATTTCCCCACTCACTCCCAAGCTCAGGTACAAGGATCCCTGGCCCCCTGGCCACCTCCTCTGTGATTCCTCCCCAGATTGAGTGAGGGACCCCTCCTCTGGATTCTCGGGGCATGATCCAGTTACTTCTACCATAACGACCATCCCTTTGTGTCTAAATAATCCTGATAACGTGTCATTCTCCTTGGGCTGAGGACTTTTCGAAAGCAGGGAGAATGTCTTTCTAAAGCCCCCAGAGATAGCACATCAAGGGCGGCACATGTGGAACGAATACATCTCTCTGTCTGCAGCTATCTACACCTATACCCAGACCTTCCTTATCCATCTGTATCTCTGTCTACATCTGCATTTGTTTCTCCATTTATAGTCTACCTGTCTATCTCTCTCTCTAATATTTCTATCTATATTATATATGTTTATATCTATATTCAAACCATATCCATCTACATCAAAGTATCTCTATATACCGATATTCATCTATCTATGTCCATACCTAGATTTATCTACTTATACCTTTTTTAAAGTCTCTCCAATAAGTCAGATTATATAGAGAACCCTGGAGCACGAGACCTGTGTCTGAAACCCACGACCACACCCACTTTTCCCGTGACACCAGAGCTGGGCCCACTTGCTGCTTCGTATTCCGTTACCTCCTCCCTGACTTCTCCTCCCTGCCTCTGGACAATAATAGAACAGAACCACCTGCAGCTACGTGCATTCACTGAGAGCTCTCCCTTTGCCTCTAGAAGTGTTCTTTTTCTGCTGCAAACAAGGCAAGGACTGATTTCCTAATGTATGGACTTCAAGACGGCGTTTATATTTTGCTGGCACAGTTCCTATGCCTTACATTACTGAAATTTTATTACCTGCATTTTATTTTAGAACATTCTCCAGCTTAAGAACTTACCAGAACATTGACAATAGCTCTGGAAATCTGGAATGTTTCCTCACACAACCATGCACTATAATTTAAAGTTTCAATTCCGTTGGTGAAATGACACCCGAGAACGTCCCCCCGGTAACTGAGGCAGAAAAGAGGCCACGCTGAGTTACTCAGAGGCTGCTGGTCACTTGGCCTCCTCGTGCAGCCCAGTCCCTCACTGGGCAACACTAGCAGGAAACCCTTTGCACTTCCAGAAACTCCTGGCGTCTCCAAAGCAGGCCTTCCCAGTTTATTATGACAAACTATCCACGTTGGTCCAATAACTGACTGCAGGAGAGATGGTGACATTTGTAGCTTTTTGTGCAGCTAATCAGTGACCCACAAAACTGGTCATCATACCGAGGGTCAAGAAAAGGAGAAGAAATGGAGGATCTTAGGAGGGGACACCCTCAAACTGTCATCAAAGCCAGAGCTGAGCTTTCAGAAGGAAATCGTTCAATATTAAATTTGTTTCTATTCATAGATGAATTTTCTACATACTGAGCTGATCTAGTAATACATTGGTGACAGCGACTGTTAAAGTATCTTTCGCTTCTATTTGTTACAGTTGGCCAGGAGGGGTAGTCACACAAGCTGGTTTTCTGGGGGATCCCACAGTCATGGATCTCTTGGGCCAGACCATCATTGGACACATGTTTTCCACAGCCCATCTTGCGCGTTCTCTGCTGGCAAGCCCACGGATGCCAAACAGCTCCCGTAAACAATCCCAGCTGCCTTCCACGGTCACTGCTACACGTTCCAGGGCCAAATGGACCTCAGAACAGACCTGAAAACCTGTGTTTCTGAAGCTGGGAGCAAACTCGCCCTGTGCTGACAAGGGGCTCTGAGAACGCAGCATGTTTGCATAACATTCCTGGAGCGCACCCAGAACACTTTCCATCTCTTTTCTAAAGTACGTACAGACCCTGAGCTGGTATGCTGTGCAGGCACTTCTCAGAAAAAAAACAGCCTGAAAGGGCCTGTGACCTGCTCCCACAGCTCGAAAACAGTGTGGGGTGTTTTACACCCAGCCAAGACATGCACACACAGGAGACCTTGCTGTGTTAACACCCATGGGGGAAAAGGACTATTAAAATCGTGTCATCATGGACTTTCAGTGTTTAGGAAGCACCAGTTCTGATTGCGATGAGAAGGAGCAGGATGGCGGAGTGGGGGTGAGCCTGTCCAGGAGACAGCTCCATTTCCCCTACAGTTCGTACCTAAAATAGCCTCTCCTGCCAGACCCGGCCATGGAACCCTGGAAATAATAAAGGCGTTTTGTGAAGAGCTCCCTCGTCTGTGGGATAAACCTGGAGTGCTGGCTTGTATCGCTCCAGGCTTATTCTCAGATCCTCCAGAGAGTGGATGTGTGTGAGAGAGAGTCAGCAGGAGACAGCTGAGAGAGGACGGTTTAAATCATCATAACTTCATAAAACAGAGTTTTCTTGTAATATTCTTTGGTAATGTTGAGCTGAAAATAGATTTACAATCAAAATGGGCTTAATCTGATATTAAAGAATTCTCTTAAAATCCCCCAAACAATTGAGATTCTTTCCCCTTTTGGTTCCTTTTGCGTTGGCTCCTCCAAGAGGCTGTGGGTGTGAAGAAAGATCTCGACGTTAATTAAAGTGACTCTGTGTTGCTTAGTGGGGACCCTTTCAGCTCCAAATGATCTGCCGCAAATGTCACCCGTCGGCTAACGAGAGGGTGCCCACCTCCCCAAGTGACAAGTCATCCTGCAGGGTCAGGACGCTGCATGACATGGGGCCTTTTCGACAACAGCAGACTGTACTTAGACCTTCTCAAGGTTAATCTATATTTCTGAGCCCACACCCAGCACATTCAAAAGGATGAAAACCTAGGTCACGCCTGAGAATGTGACACCAAGATCTGGAATTCTGGCCTACTTCCCTCATTCCTTAGGTCAGAAACTGGGCAATGGGTGCATTTTCAGGAAAAGCTCATCCGGGACTCACGCCCTTTCCTTCAGGGAGATGGCGGCAGTGGCATCTTCTTTAATGTAGTAAAAGTGGGTAATTTGTGCTCGTCTTTTTGTCCTTTTCATGTCAGGGAGCAAATCTATTTCACAGCACATCTATTACTGCAGTTGATGAGGTCTAATAAAAATTCTTAATTAAAAATAATTGTATTAATAATATAATCAAGAGTCATAGTTTCTATTTTTGCATGTAAAGTCATTGGATTTTGAAACAAATCAGCACACCGCTCTCCGTTGCCTTCTTACTGGCCAAATTGCTGAGACAGGAGAGGCTGTTTTAAAATAAGACCACTGTGCTGTGGACGATTTCCTCCACGGCTGACAGCGTGTTGGAGGCTCCTGCCTCTGAGAACCACGACAGGTCACATCTCGGCATCTGCACGTCACCTCCCCGCAGCTCAGGCGTCACTAAGCCTGGCTCTGCAAACTTGGTCAACACCCAGGTCTACTTCTTGCTAAGCTCCACGCTGACTCCCACGGAACGCCTCTTTCCTTGTCTTCACAATCATGTCATGCTGTTGGACACAGACGAGTCGCTGTAATAGTTCTAATGCAGCCATTGCCACAAGGCCAGACACCTTAGCCCTTTCCAAGGTGCTCCCGGGTCCCCTGGCCACAGGTCGTGCTTTTCTTTGGTGAGTGGAGAGAGTGAAGAGAGACCCAATCAGGACTGCTGGTGGCCACAATGGCCCCACACAGGGTCTCCAGGGACGACTCGGAGATGAAGTGTCTCCCCACACTCACGTTTAGTTCTTGGGGACACTCTCAGCCCTGTGGTTTTGCAGTCACATGTGCAGCGCCTGCTCCAGTGGCTTTAAAGATAAATCATGACTGCAGACTAGTGTCACACAGGATTGATGGATCCGAAAAGTGAAAGGCGAGGAGGAAATGAATGATAAGCTGAATATACCAGGCACAGGGTGGACGTGTTTTTTTTTAAACTAATGATTTCATGTAAATCTGTCTTGGCTATTGAGGTTTATGAATAAACTCGGGGCCAAATTCTTAGTCATTCAAAGGTTCTGAGATTTCAAATTGCATATTGCCTGCTGTCATGGAAGGATTCTGAGAGGATTACTGCTTTATAGCTGCTTGACTTTTGGCGCCCGCCCCAGCCCTTTATTACGTTTGGCAGGTGACAGTGGAGAACAATTTGCGATGAGTGGTTCTGGAAGCTGCGTTCCATCCCAGAGGACCTGTGGGCGGAGTCGGGGAAGAAAACCTAGTTGCTGATACATGTTGACTCTCACTTTTCGGTTCTTGGCAAAGGACCTCAGATAAGAAATGTATTCGTAGTGGACCAACAGTATCCACACCCCCAAAACAGGTATGTCCACCCAGAACCTGTGAATGCGAGCTTATTTAATAAAGTGTCTTTGCAGATGTAGTTAAGGGTCTTGAAATGAGATGTTACTGGACTTAAGGTGAGTCCCAAACCCCATGACAGGAGTCCTCGTAAGAAGAAGGGAAGACAAAGAGGTACGGAAGGCCCCACGAGACCGAAGGGACGCACACACAGTAGTGATGCGTTGAAAAATCAAGTAGCAATAAGGATTGCTGGGAGCCAAGCATGGCACAGACTCCCTCAGAGCCTCCAGAAAGAATCTCTGTGCTGATACCTGGACTTTGTACTTCTGGTCTCCAGAACTGGGAGAGAATGCGTTTTAAGCTTCTAGTTTGTGGTGATTTCTTACTGCAGCCTTAGGAAGTGAAGACAGTGTTTGTAATTGGTGAAATTTGAAGTGAATGTACTATGTCCTCCCATATGTTTTCCTACATATATCACCTAGCTGAAATACGGGTCATGTCAGCAGGCAGATTGTTGCTGGCCAGAGGACGCCTCTGTGTCTGTAACCCTGTTACAACACACCAGACCGCAAGGGCTCCTTGAGTGGCTTCTGCCTGAGGTCAGCTTCCCTTAAGCTGAGCCTGAGGCAAGGATTTGGACACCTGTCACTAATTGATGGAATGAACGTCTAGAAACACCTTAACATGAGCATGGCAAGCAAGAAGAGAAAGACCTGGAAGTGGGATGTTGAGGGGAGCTCGGAGCTTACATTGCACCCCCTTCTGACAACACAGCTGGCCGGTGTGCCTCCATATCAGCTGGTCTTTAGTTCTGGCTGTGGAAGGAATAGGGGTAGGCAGCCCCAAGGCTACTGGAAATCGAGGCCCTGGCCAGCTGTGAGTGAGGAGGGGAACTGGGTGGGCGTCAGCAGCACCTACGGCAGGTGTGCCCACAGATGACGCATTCCTTGCAGACACCCCTACGCTCTCCTTGTTTCTGACCCGTCTCAGCACTGCCACCCTACCCAAGTCAGGCAATAAATTTCGTGAACTTTACCGTTGGCTTACACAGTGGAAAGTTCAAGAACTTAATTGTCCAGCCTCGTATATAATTTTAAATCAACTAGGACCTACCTAATCCATGAGCATTGGGTGGTGCTGTGTCCCCACACAAAACCAAATTCCTCCTCAATTCCCCTAAACATGGGCGTTTGACGTCCCCAATAATGAGTGGCTACAGGCAATATCCAAGTTGGCATTCTTGTTAGGTTTCAATATTTCAAGATGAAACTTCAAGGGAGTAGTGTGTTTCCGCGTAGTTTGTTCCCTCCTCCATCCCACACCCACCGAGTCCTGCGTGTGGTCATGGTTGCTGAGGAGACAGCTGTGCATGGGACACGCTGGCTGTTTTACAGAGCCAGGCACAGGCCTGGGAGCACGTCACAGACCGGCGGGGGGTGACATGTAGAACAACGTCGCTGCCTATGGGCGTACTTTTGGAGCCCTGCCTCTGGCCTCAGAGGAGCGGGAAGAGAAGGATCCCCAGGTGTTGGGTGTTCATGTGCAGGGAAAAGTAGCAAGGTCAAAGTCGTGGAGGTAGAGGTCAACATGTCCAATGTGTCTACTGAAGTGTGGGAATGACGGCCACAAAACAACACAGCATGAGGTCTCGCTGAGGTTTTAAGGCAGGGTAGCTCAGGGTGGGAACCCAGGGGGGGGCTGGGCACCGGCTGGTTCTGTCCCCTTCGAGTTGCCTGAAGTGGCTCTGCCTCAATTATGTCACTTGTAGAGTGGAAGTCGAAGAAAGTACCTTCTTCCTACGGTGGTTGTGAAGATTAAACAAAGACAGTAAAACGCTCGCATCAGGGCCTGGCACGCAGTGTGTGCTTTGTCATGTCTTAGTTATAAAGAGCCTAGAGCAGTGCCTGGTCCACTGCAGGAGCTCCATAAACCTCTGTTGGTGAAGATCTGGCATCTTGTGAAACTCTATGCACATTTTATCGTCAAAGACAAGTCTTGGAGATTGTTGGTGTGTGTTTTAGTATAAGATGATTTTGTTTAAGATGATTTCCAGTGGCACAGTTCTAAGACAGCTACTCCAGGAGAATGTGTCAGGAGGAAGCGTCTTGTTCTCGTGGAGACTCGGTGCCCTCCCCGAAGTCACTGTGGGTGTGTGACGTGACGTGGGTGGCTTCTCTGTGTTGCACAGCCCCAGACCATTCCTGGGGAGAGCTGTGTCCAGGGAGAGGCTGGGATTCTGCAGGCCCACCCTCGGTCTACACGCATTTCACACCTGTGATGTGAGACAGGCCGGGGGAGTCACATGTCTCATGATGTACAAGTGTGTGTTCATTCTGGGATGAAGGCGTGAGAAGTTCAAAGCTCCAGGTGGTGGTAAGCACCCCGATGATACTCAGCTTTTCTGAGCGGGATGAGGTGTCCGTGTGTTTTTATCTCGTCACATAATCAGCCATTCCTCTAAAAGATTAGCCAAGTCGTGTGTCTTATTGTCTGTTACTATGGGATCAGGTAATAAAAGAACCATCATTATAAATATGTGCAATGGAACAAAGGAAGTTGCCATGGGAACACTGACTCTTCATTTCCAGAAATTTCTGAGCTAGATTCATGAAGTTAATGTTTCAGGGCCATAACAGTTATACCAAATACAGAAAAAAAAAAAAAAAGAAAGAAAGAAAGAAAAGAAAAGAAAAAGTGCCATTTTAAATAGCACTCCCCTTAAGAAGAAAAAAAAATCCCCAAACACTTTAAAAACATTCTGAGATATTGTTATGGGGTATGATATAACATTTATTTGACATACGAATAAGGAAAACTAGGGACTCCACTTTCTGTCAGCCACATTGCAGCTCCAGCTAGCACATGCGGGCAAACTACTGGGGTCTTAGCAAAATTCCCGTTTTATTCTAGTTTCTGTCTGGCTGAGAATCACTCAGGTCGTCCTTCTGGAAACCTGAAAGACACACAGCTATGGAATGATCAGTAATTCTGCTCTTGCCTCACCCCTTCAATGAGAGGCTCTCCAGCCATAGCCAGCAAGTTTTCATGGCCCAGAAGGGGAAAGAAGCAACAAAAAGCCATGTGGCTTGGGAGGCCCAGGAAAGAACTTCAAGGAAGATGGGTTCTTACACCCAGAGAAGGGCCGTGACTCTCTCCTTCTTTCTCCAGGAAATGCTTTGGCCTTCCAAATGCACAGCTTTTCAGAAGTTGGTCCAAGGGTTCTGAGGGTCCGGTGTGAAGGTTCCAGAATGGCTGTGGTGGTTCCAAGAAGTTCTAAGTGTGTATGTTTGTGGAGGTGCTCAGACCGTGATGTCCAGCTCTCAGGAGGCTGGCGTGGAAGTCCAGGTCCTGGGCTGTCACGGACGCACAGTGTAATCAGTCTTCAGTGACAACCTGGCTTCTTGCCAGCAGCGCTCTCCAGCCACACGCAAACTGCTTGTGGACATCAGTGACATCGGAACTCTGTTCGGGGTCCATGATTAGTCATCATCAGGGATTTCTGCCCCAGAGCCCACGTTACTAGTGAGCCTGGCTGCTAGGAAGACACACAGCCGGAGAGGAGTTCCAGAAGAATCATGAGACTCTGGACAGTAGAGTAACTCATAAGTCACCATTTGGGTACATTAGCGTCACTGGCAGGCTATCGGGGGACACAGCCAAGCACCCTGCTGTGATGTAGTCATCTGCGCTGGGACCTCATACATGGACAGTAACAAAGGGACAGCTGAAAAAGTGGTGTGTTAAAATGCAAGTGCTGGACTTCCTGAGGGCAGGTGGACAGAGGGTTGGACAGGGGACAGGTGGGTAGCTCAACATTGAAGACTAAGGTGTTGGAGACAGAGACTCCCTGGAACCCTGCCAGATGCCCTCCCCGCCAGAAGCAGCACGGGAGACACAGCCACACTCAAACGGCTTGTGGTATTTCATATGGAAGGGCTGAGAAGTCCTGTGTGTTACTTATGTTCAGTTAGTCTTTGTTGAATGCCTAGATGGATGAATGAGAGCTGCCTTTGAAGCCCAAGGGACTTAGAAATTACAAAGGTGAATGTAAGCACAATGTATTTCCAAAGTGCTTCCCCAGCACAGTAGCAATATTGTTCAGTTCAACCAAGAATCACTGACCACGTGTGACGGGCGAGGCCACAAGCTACCACTGAAGGTGCCCACAGATTTCAGCCTGTGCTTTCGGGAAGCCCGTGATGGGGGCCGTGGTCCAATGGACGTTCCTTTGGGTTGAGGACTGAAGGGATAATGCAGTCTGTCCTGCTCCTGAGCTGGTGGTGAAGGATGTCGAGGATGAAAAGGCCCACACGTGGAACGACTGAGTAGGATGAGCACTGCTCCCCGGGAGCCTCGTGTGGGGCCTCAGATCTCACTCTTCATTGTAGTCGGAAGTGAAGGAGGGGGTTCTTAACACGGGCATATTCCAGGCTGAGCTCAGGTTCCCTGAATCGGCCCAAGCCATCTGGCAAACAGCAGTTGGCAGTGATGGAGTTAGAGTATCCTAAATTCCTAAGGAGTTGCTTTTCCTAAAATTGAGATTAAGCATCTAATGGGACATCCTTGCTGACCAAGAGACCCAGCAACTCTAAGTGGCTTGAAAGCCACTCACGTGTCAGTGCTGAGGCCACGCTACAGCCCCACTGCCCCTCCCCAAGCCCCCTGATTCCCAGCTGAATGTCCATCACATTGTCCCATGTGTGGGAATGTTTTCAGTGCTTGTCTTTACAAAGGCATTATGGGAAATAACTTGAATTAGGTCCATAACCACACGTGGGTGCTTTGCTTTCACGTAGCAAAAACAGAATTGCCTGGTCTCAGTCACCTTCTCAGGGTCTTCGTCTCTAGGGGTGACGGGAGTGGTTCTACTAGGACTTTGAGGTCATCTCTAGGTAGGACATATCAGGAAGTAGGTGTCCCATTAGGGTGTACAGAAGGAAACAACAATCTGTGCCACTGAATGTTAGTGTAGGCACGGCCTGCACTGTCCCTGCAAGTCCTTAGCAGGCAGACAAGTCCCCTTGCACATTTTCATATGTTCCATTTTATCCATTGCCTTTTGCTATCAAGTTACCCTGGAGATGACTTCTCAGTGGTTGAACCAGGGAATTTTCTAGCCCAGAGTTGCCCGCTTCTTAGTCCAGTCTGCTCCCCCACTGCCTCTTGCCCACCAAGGACACCCTGTCTCTGACAAACACTTGCCACAATAAGTACCTCCCAGGACTCTAAGGAGGGCTGTTAGCACTTTCCCTCTGAAGACCCCAAACCCAACTCCGTGAAATCCTCACCTGTGAACCTTGCTTTCAGCATCCTTGACACGATACAACAGATTCAGACTTTCTCCCATGAGACAGACTTTCACATTCTCCAGGTTATCAACCGGATGTGCCTGTCTTCTGTGCATCCCAGGAAAAGTGTCGCGGGTCCCTCTAACCTTTCCTCAGAGGACTGGACATCCACCCTCTCCATCCAGCATGCCTGCCCTCAGAGAGACTGCAGTTAGCTCAAGTATGTTTTAGTGCGTGCTCGGAACTGGATCCATGTGTGCCAGGACTCGACCTGAATGTCAGAGGCCTTCACCTGTTTCATTTCAGTCACCTCTTGTAGCTCCAAAGATCTCCAATGTGGGTGTGGGTTCCTGCACGCCGTGCATGTGCAGAGCCAGCCCGGCAGGCGTGGGGCGTTCAGCCAGCAGCCCCCTGATGATTTAGCATACTTTCCCATTCGCTGTGATGAGTTAGGGAGAACGAGAAGCCAAAGCCGACTGATACAATGATGATTTCCTCAGGACTCCAAGACTGAATTAATCGCGTACACCATGAGGAAGGGGTGGAGGAAACAATGGAACGCTTCCTTTAAAGCCGTCTTATTAAGGGAGAAGCTTCCTGGCCTCTCTGTCGCAGGGAACCCCCAGTCTGCCTTATCAAACACAAGACGCTTGCTGGATGCAACAGGTTCCTTCCTCCAAAGCCGCGTTCTGACAGTCTCACACCCCCTGTAGGCTTTGAAATCAGTGTTCAAAGTGGACTTTCTGAATTCATGAAAACCCACAGGTCTATAATCCATCCCTAATGGAAGTCAAACATGACACCGGCGAGATAAAACGCCGTGGCCTCCCCCTCTGTTCACAGTAGGTGTCTGCGGATAATAAATATTTTATTTTACTACAAAAACAAATAACTAAACATACCCCCTGTGTTTGTTCTGAACTCGACAGTAGCTTTTGTGAGTTTACAATATTTCAAAGCCGAGAGCGGAAACCACAGTGTCACGTCAGTAACTGGGTACGCTGTACAAAAGGAAACCAAAGCTGCTTTCATCCTCTACAAACCACGTATTACGCGGTGCCAACCGGTGCCCTTCTGCCCGGGGACTTGTTGGCATTCCTCAGCCCTGGTTTGGGGAGCAAAGAGGTGTTTGGAACTCGCCATCTCCTGACCTAAGTGGTTCCCGTGAGCCCTCTATCAACAACATTCACCAAGAAGCCACCAAAGCACTGATTACCTTGGCGCTGGGCAGCCCTCACCTCCCAGAGCCCAGAACTTGGGGCTGGGTCTCTCTGGAGTCCTCCAGAGCAGAGAGACATCAGTCACGTGCTAAGGTGACTCATCTCCTGGAGACTCCAAGGCCCACTTTGCAGAAGCTCATCCTGTTTCATGATCTCCATTAGGCTGTAGAAATAGTAGAACTGCACACTTTAATGATTTCAAGAAAGTACTTTTGATAAGTCACAAGCTTTAAGTCAAGTAGGTAATTGAGTGAATAAAGTGGGTAACACCAGACAGTCGTCCATTTCTGCTGCTAACTTCGACTATGTGTCGGGTTGCGAGCTGTTGGAGTTGGGGACATTGACAACTCTTCTGAAGCATTGTAAGACCTTCTGCTCCTCTGGTCACATTGCTATGACCTAAGGGTTGAGGGAATATTTTCATGTGACCCAGTCTCCAGTGCATTTGTACAAACTAGTGATCAGACAGAATACTGCCCCAGGAACTCAACGTGGCAGTGACCAGAGCTGGGATGGCTGCAGGAAACCTCTGGAAAGAGTTGGTGAGAGTGCCGTGTTACTTAAATTTCATTTTTATTTGCCAAATCTCACCATTGCTTTTTCTGGGGTCTAAGTGAATTTTCACAGCAGCACTGAAGGGCAGCCAGATTGTCATCATGGAGTGCACTTGCAACATGTGTTCTAGCTCTGTAATGATTTACTGCGTGTGTCACCTTGGAGGCTGCGTTTGCATGAGATTAACATGTAATTCACAGAACTTTGAATAAAGCAGATTGCCCTCCACCGTGTGGGTGGGCCTCATCCAATCAGTTGATGGCATGAATAGAACAAAAAGATTGACTTCCCAAGCCAGATGGAATTGTCCACCAAAATCCTGCAGCCTGAAACTGCACTGTCGGCTCTCCTGGGCCTCCTTCCTGCCTGCCCACACTGCAGATTTGGACTTGCCGGCCTTCGTAGTCGTGTGGACCAATTACGTATAACTTTCATTCTCTTAAACATGTCCTATTGGTTCAGTTTCTCTGGAGGATCCTCACTAGTATGACCTCCCGGTCAAACCCAATATGAATGAAATAACATATAATAGGAAAAACACAGTAATGCGGTTGCTAATTTGTCTTTAATGTGAATTCTACTCAAGGATCAAAGAGCCCCAGAAAAATGTGTACATTTTGACTTTGCTGAGCTGTCTCAGTGCTACCCCTCCAGCCTTTACTGAAGATAAGAATACCGCTTTGAATTTACTGCAACCAGTTTCTACTGAAATTAATAACTTTTTAAATGTCTTCTTTTAAAGGATCCTCATGAGCAGGAAAAAGATGTTTGGCTCTTTTTTAAAGGAAAGTGTATAGAAAGCATTATGATCTCCTTTTTGCAATAGCTCCTCGGAAGCTCAGTGTCAAATGTGGTAGTAGATTACATGATTGGTACAGTTTCTTATGAAAAACAGTCTTCTTCCTCTTTTCCTTGTTGTCATTGCCTGTTCCCACTTTACTGTCTGCCTCCAAGGGGCTAGATGTGATTTTAGGGAGACGAGGCAGAAATACATGACATTGTTTGTGGCACATGCTCGTATCCTCCCTTCACCCTTTGCACACTTGCTCTCAGCCTGAGATTCCTCCGGCAGGCTCCAGTCCATGGGCTCAGCCATCAGGACACCCAACCAGAGATCAGAGGGTGGTTAGAAAACAATCAGATTATTCCTCTCCCTGTGAGGTGCCTTGGGCTGGCTGTGTCTGCCCTGACCTATTCTGTCTCCTTCCCTGATCTGGCCAGAGAAGTACTTCCTGCTGGCTCAACTTTGGGAAGCCATGGGGGGAAAAAAAGGGCTGGATATTTGAGGCGAAACCTAGCTATTCGAGACCTAATTCAAAGCACTTTCAGACATTTGGCACTTAAAGGCTCCGAGATAGATATTGCCAAGTTATTGCCAAAGGAGGATAAAGGCTGGGAGAGAAGGACGTGGGATGAATATCAAGGCCCAAGTGTCACCACTTCCCGGGAGCCACCCTGAGTCTGTCAGACAGTCAGGTCCACGGGAGACAGCGTCTGGGATGCAGTCCTGGGCCCCTGGAGTTGGGAGGGTGGGGAGGTCAGATGTCTTAGTACGCCTCATCTTAGCCTGGGCGGGTGGTCCTGGCCACATGGCCTGAGAAACGTGATCCTGTCATGTGTCCCCACTTCCTGTGGCTGCCGTAACAAATAACCACAGGCTGGATGACTTCAAACAACAGAAATGTATTTTCTCACAGTTGTGGAGGCTAGAAGTCCAAAATCAGTATCGCTGGGCCAGAATCAAGGTTCCAGCAGGGTTCTGTTTCCTCCCGAGGGTTGAAAGGAGATTCCATTCTCTGGCCCTTCCCCATTCTGGTGGCAGCTGTCATTACTGGGCACGTGGCCTCGTTAGTCCAGTCTCTGCATCTGTGGTCACATGGCTTTCCTGCTTCTGTTCATGTCAAATCTTCATCTGCCGCCCTCTTATCAAGACCCTGTGATGGTGCTTAGGACCCACCCAGGTCGTCTCCCCACCCCTGAATCCTCCGTTTCCTCACATCTGCAAAGTCTTTGCACCCAAGGAAGTATTCAGAGGTTCCAGGGACTCGAACCTTGTATGTTTGGGGGCCCTTATTCTGCCTCCTCCCATGATGTGCATGTCAGTGGTCCACTGCCCGGCCGACCTCCCTTGTTTCGGACAGCCCGTGGGTCCTACACCAATGTACCTGTGACCTCTGGGCCCTGGGGTGCACCTTGCCGCCAGCCTTGCAGCAGCTCATGTGGGCTTGTCCCGCGTGCTCTCTTGTGCTGTGGGGACCGCCCTGAGTTCTCCAAGCATGCTGGTCTCCCCGGCCAGTCTGTCGGCTTTGTGTGCTGAAATGAGACCCTAAATATTCCTTTAATACAGTTTGGGAAACTTTTTTTATGTGTTCCAGTGGTTTATATCATCATTTTTACTGTACTAAAATTTACATGCCCTTTTTAAAAAAAATAATATTGTCATGTAAATTTTTGTAAGCTCTAGATTTATTTTACGACCCATAAACTTAGACAATATATTAAAATCTTGGAAGAATTTAATATCAGCAGCAGATTATCCTAAAAAGAAAAAAAAACACACACCTAATTCCTGGTTGTTACAGGGACAGAGTCATATCAAGTATGTTAAAAGGTTTAATAGCTGTTAGTAAATTTTACTGCGGCTGTCAATAACTCCATAATATATTGGGCCAGTTAATAGGTCAATGGAACATATTTATATCTTGCTATAAACTGTTTACCCAAGAACAAACTAATTTCTAATGATAATGAAACACGGAGTCAATAAATATTAATTTTAGCATTTCTAATTTAAATACAATTTTTCACATCTGCCATAAACATTGGGCTGGCAACATTAAGACATATATTATTGGATTTGTGTACCAAGGACAAACGTGTTAAAAACTAAGTGTGGTATTTAGGTCATACCGTGTTCCCCTGAAAATAAGACCTCGCTGGACCATCAGCTCTAATGCGTCTGTTGGAGCAAAGATTAATATAAGACCTGGTCTTATTTTAATATAAGACTGGTTCTTTAATATAATATAATAATATAACATAATATATAATATAATACCGGATCTTATAATAAATAATATAAGACCGGATCTTATATTAATTTTTGCTCCAAAAGGTACATTAGAGCTGATGGTCCAGCTAGGTCTTATTTTCCCGGAAACATAGTAACACAATTCTTGTGAGTGACAACCTTCAAGGTGTGGGGTTCCTTATTTTGTTATTAAAACCATAATAATTCTTAGGATGTCATTTAAAATATTTGTTCAATCACTATACATTTTAATACATTGTTAAAAAAATGAACATTTTGAAGTGTGTCTTTATTTTGACAGTTGAGTATGTTTTTAATAATGCAATATTATTGTATTAGTTTTCTATTACAACCTTAACAAGTTATCAAAAACTTGGTGGCTTAAGCAATACCAATTTATTATCCTACTGTTTGGGAGATCAGAGGTCCAATGGGCTCACTTTTTACAAATAGACTTTTAAAAAGTCACGGCAAGATTTTGTATTTGACGCAGTTTAAATTCACGGACGACTTCTTAATTCTAAAGTCTTTTATTTGGTTATGTAGGAGTTGAATAAACTCAGTTTTGCGTCTCAACTGCATACACGCAGCACATGGGAACCTCCCTTTATGCGACAGGCATGTTCCTAATGAAAAAAACAATGCCATAAATTAATTGCGTTTCTAACAGATTTGAGGGGTTAGTGAATGAATTGTCTGTGATGAGCCCTTTTGTGAAACAATCACACAGGGGAAGTACGTGTTTTAAGATGTTTTCATCTCATGGGATCTCCTGAAGAAAGATGCACAGGCCCAGGGGAAACACAGAGGGCACCTCAGCCCCGGCACCTCTCTCCCTGGTGGACAAGCTCGCCTGCAGCTCCCTCTGCCTGGCAGCTGTCTGTCCATCTGTGTGTGCGTACCACTGATAGTGCCCGAGTCGCTGCCACACTCAAGGCCTCCTGGCTGAGTTTCAATGCTTCTTATCGATGTTTCCAATGTCACTTGCTGTTATGGACTAAATTCCAGCCCCCTACCCCCTGCCAAAAAAAATCCATATGTTGAATCTCTAAACCCCGGTACCACAGAATGTGACTGCGTTTGGAGATAAGTCCTTTAAAGAGGCGACGAAGTTAAAAAGAAAGCTTTAGGGAGGATCCTTATCCAGTGTGATGGGTTTCCTTAGAACAAGAGGAGATTAGGACACAGACACACACAGAGGGACAGCCATGTGCGGACACAGGGAGAAGATGGCTGCCTACACGCCAAGGAAAAAAGCCTCAGGAGGGACCAGCCCTATGACAGCTTGATCTCAGGCTTCTGGCCTGCAGATCTGGGAGGAAATAATTTCACAGCGTTTCAGTTGCCGGGTCTATAGCGCTTTCTTATAGCCACCCAGGCAGACTAAGACACATGCTGAACCAAGAATCTAAATTTTCAATTACGTCACTCTAGTTTTAAGAGAACTGGAAGTCAAAAACATTTCCATGGGGAAGCCAGGGGTTCGTGGTTTAATAAATATGTGTGGGGTCCGTCCTGGGCACTGGAGGATGTTTAGCAGCACCCCCCACCTCTGCCCATTAGATCCCAGCAGCACCCCTCCAAGCTAGGATAATCAAAAGATTCTCCAAACATTGCCCAGTGTCCCCAGGGTGGGGGTGGGTGACATAACTACCCCTGGTTGGAATGCATCTGAGATGCACCTACTCTGAAGACACATGCACCGTGTGTGTGTGTGTGTGTGTGTGTGTGTGTGTGTGTGTGTGTCTCCATGACTCCTTAAGAGTATGCATCCTATAAAGAAGGCCAGAGTGGAAGAGGCCTCAGAATCCCTAGGTCAGCCCGTACTTTTCACATGAGGTCACAGACCAGCAGGAAGAGCCTTGCCCAAGGCCAGGGGACACTGGTGGCAGGGCCAGCACCAGGCCATGGCTTTGCCCCCCTCCCTCTGCAGAGCACGGAGGCACCTCCCTCTGGTTTCCATGGGAGGACCAGGTGGACAGAGGCAGAGGGCAGTGTGGTGGCTGAGGCAGGTCTGGGACCAGCAGGGAAGCCGGCCCAGCGGCCACCCTGTGACTGCCCCACACTGGGAGGTTCCTCCTGCCCCCTGGGACCTCTCTCCAGTGAAGTTCATAAATGCGCCGCGTTCCTCCCAGCTGCCTCTAACTCTGCTGCAGGTCACCAGCAGGTGGCACTGCTGAGAGCAAAGACGACCAAGGTCATCTGGGTCCCAAGCAGGTTGGTTCTGTTCGCCCCTCTGGGCCTGGTGTCCTTGGCCTGCCTCACCCAGGCTCCCTCCTCTGCGCTCCAGCTCCCCGTGGAGGAGGAGAGAGAAGTCAGGATGTTGGTGGTCCCAGCATCCTCCCTGAGAGGCTCTGGGCCGGGCAGTGAACTCCTTGCCTCTCCTGAACTCCTTGTCCCCCAGCAAAGCCCTCAGCCGTGTGACAGTGCTGCCCTCTCCTGCCTCTGCCTCTGCCCCTGCAGGCCAGGGCCCCAAGGGCTCTCTGTGGTTGCTCGTCCCCAGGTTTCATTGTCCCTTGCTGACTTCCCACAGCTCTTCTGTAACCCCTGCATGTGCCATCTGGGTGGGTGACAAGCTCCCTGGTAGGAGACCCGTCTTTGATTTCTCCTGAGCTGAGTCTCCAGCCGGTGGCCGTCGTCATCCTGCTTTGTAAAGGTCACTACTGCCTTCAGTTTTCTCTTTTATGTCTAAACTGACACAATTCCCCCAATGAATGTGTGATATTAAATATTAGGCTTTAAGAATCTAGTCTTTTATTAATATATTTTAATATTTAATGCTAACATTTTATGTGGAGTTCTCAGTCATATTAATCTAGTAAATTTTGCTAATAAAATTAATTTTCCCCTATTTTACCTTTTGAATAGCAAAGATTATGGCGGAGTAAAAATAATTAGATTTCTTTGGGATGAGTGGTGGGGAGAACGATTTATTTCCCTGAAAATCCTTTCTCCTCTGCATCCTCTTCTAATTCTCTAAACCTCGTGTAAGGCATCTCAGGTGCTCAAAAATTGGCCCTGAGATGACGCTGGATGGGAACCTTCCAAATGCTTCTTTGATGATTTTTAGAGTTTTAGAATTGGGAACACCTTGCAGAAAATCGAATGATCCCCTAGTTTTATGGATGAGAGATGGGTAGCTTCTGTCGTCCCACATGCAGGAGTTACTTCCACTAAGAGGCCTCCCTGCCTTCCAACACCTTCGCTACATGCAGAGTGGGCCGGCAGAAGTCTTTCCACAACTGGATGGATCTCTAAATCAGTCACTGAGTCACACAGCGAGTCGGAATGTGCTGTCCCCTCATCTTCCCAGCCTGTGCGGCTGATGTGCTCTCTTTCCTCCTCTTCTTCCTTCTTCTTCAGGGCGTGCTTAGGACCCCAGCCCCCAGCTAAAGGAGAGGTCCGATGTTCCCACCTGAAGATTCCGACCCTGGTCTCACTTGTCTCCCGTCCCAGAGGCCCAGGCCCCTGCTCTCCTCCACTCTGCTCAGAGCCCTTCCCCAGTCGGCTCCCACCCAGGTCCCCCTGGGCGATCCTCCGTGATCTGGAATTTTCCCTGACTTGCCCCCTTCCAAATTTGCTTTCCCTGGGGACCACCTCACCCTACCATGTTTCCCCGAAAATAAGCCCTAACTGGAAACTGAGCCCTAGCATGATTTTTCAGGAGGACTTCCCCGGAACATAAGCCCTAATGTGTCTTTTGGAGCAAGACTTAATATAAGACCCGGTCTTATTTTCGGGGAAACATGGTACTGAATTGCCAGGTAGGAAAATAGCCCTACATCCAAGGTAGATTTGGGGCTGAACACTGGACTATATCTCATAGGATGTTAGGGGCAGCCAAGCCCTGAGTGTGCTAACACCCCACCAAGTGTTTTCCTTTCGAACAGCCCCAAATCGCTAGTGATGGAAGGAAAACAGCACAGCCAGTGAGCTGGGGACGCTGGCTGTTGCCATGTCCCCACAGTCCTCAAGGTGCCTTTTCTGTGGGTGGTGGCAGCCCCCAGCCCCTCCCACTGTGCCGCCCCAGTCAGCCCCCTGCCTCCCCAAGGACTCCTCCCTCTCCTGAGCAATCCCACACCTCCATGACGCCTTGGCTCACTCCTGTTTTTCTGCCTGGAATGTCCCATTTCCCTCTCCTTCCCCATTTTACTTCCTTACTTAAAATGTGTTTTGATTTTTTTTTTTTTAAATAACAGATCATAAAGAGAAGAGGATATATATCAACCATGATTCCAGGACCCAAATTTAATATCTTGCACCTATATTTCAGTCCCTTTTTTATTGCACGTGTATTTTTGTATTGTCTTTAAAAAGCTTCAGAATTTAATATTTAGAGATGATTTCTATGAACCAAACGAAACTTAAGTCTCAGGCCCCTGACCTGTGCTGGGTTCCTGGTGATTTTTAATTCTCTCTCCCAAGGAGGCCACACAAGTTGCACGGTTTTCAAGCCCCTAAAATCCTGGAACCATTGTGGTTCATACACAAGAGTTGTCCCAAGGCATTGAAATCTCTTTATGAATAGGATTCTGGGGTTGCCAGTGGATCGTGGGGGTGAATCAGAGTTTACTCCCTTAGTGCAGGCCCCGGGGCTCTTCCAATCTTGCTCTCACAAATAACACAGCAAGCAACATGTTTATGCATTAATCTCTGTCCACATTTCTTATTATTTCCTTGGAATAGGCTTCCAGTAGGAGGATTACTGGCGAAAAGAGTAGAAATGGATTTATGGTTCCTGATACTCATTGGCAAACCACTTCCCCTGCTGGACAGTCAGCGTGATGAGAATTGTACCCAATTGTACCCTGCCGCAATTTAAAAATAAGCATTTTTAAATTCCTGTCAATTTGGCAGGTGACAGATGGGATCTTCTTGTTCTAACCTTAATTACTTGATTACTTGCAAGTTTGAACTTTTTTCATAGCCACTATCCCTTTGTATTTATGTTTTGTAAATATTTTGATACCCTTGAGTCTTCCCACTTTTCTTTAAATCAACACATACGCACATTTGTGCATTTAAGGATGTTAATCCTTGTGCGTCTTACTGGCTTGACGTATAGTTTTCCTAGTTTGATACATGCTTTTTAATTTGTCACATTGGAAATGTCTGACATGAAAAACTTTTTGACATTGGAAGTTTTAAAATCATAAATGGTTATTTCATTGATGTTCTTACTATATTACTTTTTCCTTTGCATTTTTAATTAGAAAGTCCTCATACAGGCAAAGGTCAAACCATAGCGTGCATTGTTTGATTTCTGTGCTTAACTTATTATTTCATCTAGTGTTAGTTTCAGTACATGACGTGAGAGGAGTATTTAGTTTGATATTTTTTATGCTTAGCCGGCCAGGGGTGCCGTCTCTATTTATCAAATAACCAGCCCATCCATCACTTGTTTGCAAGGACTCCTTTATCACATCTTAAGTGCCTGAGCATCTTTGGGGCTGCTACACAATGACCGGTCTGTCCCACAGACACTGTTCCCGGACACGGGATTCATGACGACTGCTTGTCACGTACATTCCTAGATGGGGGGACAAGAGTTGGCTCGTTACTCTCAGTGGGACAAATTGAGGATTTTCTAAAAAGTCCCATTTCCTTAAGACACTTGGCTTATCAAATATAACACACATGTTTCAAAGTGCATAAGACATAAATGTAGAACTTAACAGATGACGGTGAAATGCGCATCCATGTAGCTACTACCACCCAAGTCAAGACAGGAAACCTTGGAGGACCCGCGAGGCCCGGTGTGCCTGACCCAGATTCCGCCACTCTCCTCCCCACGAGGAAGCACCGTTCTGGCTGTTAGGGTAGCACAGCCCTGCTTTTCTCCATATTTTTAGCTAAGCAGGCATCCTAAGGCCCTGTAATGTGGTTCTGTATAGTTTTGAACTTTATATTAGGTTGGTGCAAAAGTGATTGTGATTTTTGCAGTTATTTTTAGCCTTTTAAACCGCAATTACTTTTGCACCAATCTATAAATGAACTTGTATATACGTGGACTTTCTATAAAAGGATTTAGGATCTTTTGTTTATAGCTTCTTTTGTTCAATATTTTGTTGTTGAAACACATCCAAATTGCTATGTGTAGTTTTAGTTCAATCACGTTCCTTACTATGTACTGTTCACTAGAATCACTACCCTACCATACGTGCATCTGTTTTACTGTTGCTGAAAATTTGGATCGCTTCTGTTCTGAGGCTCTTACACATAATGCTGCCGTGGATTCCTGTCCACGTCTCCCAGGGCATATGCTGCACACACGTTCTCTTAAACATACACATACACATAACATATCTACACGTGTTTAATCTGGATAGGTAACATCCACGTGTTTCAGCCTGTCAAACCAGTTTATCCCTCCACCAGCAGGGGACCAGAGCTTCCACTGTACACATTGGCACCACTCCTTGGTATTATCTTCTGCACTTTCGCCTTCCAGGTGAGTGTGACACAGTCCCTCCTGTGGTTTTCATTTACATGTCCCTGGTGACCAACAGAGTTGAGCACCTCTTCATAAGATATCTGCTATTGGGACTTCCTCCTTTGTGAGGTGCCTGTTTGTGTTTTGGGCCCATTTTACTTGGGTCCGCTGTCCTTTCCGCATTGCTTTCTAGAGATTTCTTTATGTAGGTTTGAGTCTTTCGCTGGTGTATGGACTGCAAACTTGTTCTCCCATTCCGTGGCTGTGCTTTTCCATGCTTGATAGTGTCTACTGATGAAAAGACGCTCTCATTTTTAAGGTATTCAGATGTAACCATGAAATGGTTTTTCAATGCTTTATGGGTTCTGTCTAAGAAACCTTTTTCTACCAAGAAATTATGAAGATGTTTTTTCTAGAAAGTCTTCTAAATACTGTTCTCTTTTGCCTTTCACATTTCAGTCTATAATCCTTTGGAATATATTTTTCATGTAGGGCAAATTGGTGACCCAATTTAATGTTTTCGATATGCATACCCAGTTTTCCCAGCATTGTTTTTGAAAGTCCCTCCTTTCCCCACTGTCTTGCAATCACACCTTTGATGTCACTCAATTGCCATATGTGTACAGGTTGGCTTCTGGCCTTTTCATTCAGTCCTGTCTGTGTATTGGAGCACTGCTTTGCCCATACTCACTGTCTTCTTTAATATGGCATTATAATAATATTTAATTTCTGGGAAAGCCTTTCTTCCCTCTTCTTCTTTTTTTAAGATGGCCATTTTGGATTGCCATGAATTTTAAAATCAGCTTTACAGTCAGTCCAAATGGAGAGCCACTTTATAACCACTGTACTCCCATTCAGAATCTACGGATCCACTTCAGGGGTGAACCCTTTATGCTCTTGTGTCATCCAATTCACAAACAGTGTATGTCTTTATTATTTACCTCATCTTTAACTTAATTTAATAAGTTTATAGTTTCTTACATAGATGTCTTGCCCATCTGATGTGCAATACTTACTTCTATGTACTCGTTTTTTAAAATCATATTGCACATGATACTTCTACAATTTTCACTTTTTGTTTAATGGGACTTCACAGAATGACTTATATATATTAACTTTCTACCTAGAAAGACTTTTAAAGTCACCTATTAATTTACAAATTAATATTAAGATTCTTTGGGGCTATTGATATACACAGTTATTTATTATCTTATTTACTTTTATTATTTTCAAAAATCAGAGTTTTGATTCTTCCTTTGCAGTGATTCTTTCAGCTTTTCTTAGACTGTCTTGCCAGCTGCACTGGCGAGAACATCCAGTATAATTTGAAAAGAAATGGGGACAGCAGACAACCTGACATTGTTCTTTATAATTTAGTCTCCCACATGATTTTTAGAACCACTTTCTTCAAGGTAAATAAAATCCCACTGGCATTTTGATAGGGATGGCATTTCATCATCTGCATCATAAATGATTTTCACAACCAGGAGCAAGGGTTTCTATTTATTTATGTCATATTAGAAATATTATAGTGTTTTCTTCTTTTGGTACTTTTATCTTCCTTATATGTGTGAACCTACAGGTTTCTGTTTTTGTGTTTTGTATTTTTTGTATTTTTTTTTTTTTTTGGTTTTGCTTTCTATTGTGAGGGCTATAAATTCCTAAACATCTTCTAACTGGCTGTTGCTGATATCCAGAAGCGCTGTTAATGCTTACACATTTGTCTTGCACATTCTTAGGTTCTTGTTATGTTTTCTATTTGATTCTTTTGAGTTTTCTAAGTTAATATAATATTTTCAGCAAACACACATGTTTGTCTTCTCTTTAAAATAGTTACATCACTTAATTCTGAGTTATTTTTAAAACCTCAAGTGATTTTATTCTTTTGCTATTCTTTTGTTATACATCTCTAATGTTATTAAATTTTTGCTTGTGAGATTTCTGTACTTTGAAATCTATTAAAGCTTATTTAGATTTTCACTTGTGACTTTGTGTATGGCCTGCCGTGCAGATAATTTTGTACATATTTAATGAATATTTGAAGAAAGGTAAAAACTTTATTTACAGGGTAGACATATGAGGATGCGCACGTGTGTGTTTATATACTCTTGTGCACATACACACACCATAATGATAAAACACTACCTGTAGCTCCATACGTATTCAGGTATAGGTGTTTGTGTGTGATGGAACTTGTTCATTTTGTCAATTAAACCCTCTGCAGGCTCACATTTTTCCGTCTATTAGATTTTCCAAGCCGGAGAAAGTAGATTAACACCTCCCTCTTTGACAGTGGTTTCGTTAATTCATAATTTTATTCATAGTTCTTTTTCCGTGATATAGTTTGATTCATGTTGTACTCTGTTTATAGAATGATGACTGCTCTTCCTTTTCAGGTTGTTTTAATTTTCATCAGTATCAAACATATATTCTTTTATCCTATTTAAATATTTCTCTCTGCCTTGAGTTCTATTTGGTTATGAATAGTGCCGCATTTGCTTTTCTTTTTGTCAGCATTTGACTCTCTGCCTCTTTACTTTAAAAATGTCTATATTATTGGGTTTAATGTGTGTGCATAAGCAACACTGAACTGTGTGTAATTTCTGTTTACTCATCTGCAAATCTTTTAATAGAAAAATTTGAGGCCGTCACAGTTGTTATCACTGATTTATTTTGGCTTTATTTCTGTCATCATTCTTTTGTTTTGTTTTCTATTTGATAATACAACTGAATTTTAATCCTCTTGGTTAAATGATCCAATGGGTCTTTCAGGGGTCGTACACTGGCCCCACCCACCACCCAGCAGCCCTCCAGCCTTGCTGGAGAGTGACGTGAAAGACAACAGGCTGTAGCTGTACTAGGGACCCTGGGAGTGAGGGTTTGGTGCAGCCTCTTGCCAATACTGCAAGGACTGTGCCAGCAGGAGGCAGGTCCCCAGGGAACTCGCAGCAAATGCTTGAACCTGTGAAATGTGTGCTTCTCCTTTCCTGTGATCGTTGCTTTACCACGGGGAAATTCTGGTCCATTTTTAATGGAAGCAATAAGAGTGGTGCTGGGGAAGTCAGCGTCATCTGAACACTCACCCTTTTTTGCTGAAAGACAATGTCAGCAACCTACAGCTCCGTAAGAGTGAAACGGGCAAAAGTAAATTTAAACCAATGTCTCTGCCCCAATTCAATCTGATGTTCATGGTTAATTATAGTGTGTTTTTCACTCGTCACTTTCCACCCCAAGCACTGGGGCATTTGGTGTAAAGCAGTTAGTGTCATGTAACTGAGAAGGACAGGTCATCACAGGTAATCCATTCGACTTCCTTTGGGTCCTAGAGGCAGCAGAATCACCGTGCAAAGTAAAGTACCAATAACTGCCATTCGTAAATAATCAACATCTTTGAATATTTGTCTAAAGTTTGTTATTTCCCTGCCAGACTGACTTAATACCATCATTTTCCCTAGGTGGGGCACAGTCAAGAACGTGATCCTGTGACAATAGCCAAGGACACACTGAGCTTTGATTTCTCCTTCTCTTAAATATGTGTGTGTGTATATACACACATACAAATATTCCCCGGATGAAAATCGTTTAGAAGCTCCCTTTGCCTAAGAAAAAGCCCAGCGACGACATGAGCTCGATGCCCTGATGCCCCACCCAGCTTGATCTCCCTTTCTTGCCCCATTTCCCAAACGACATCCTTCACTAATGTCAAACTTCATAGAGTTCCCCAAACGTGTCTTTGGGCATGCTATTCCTTCTTCCTGGCATATAATAAACCCTTAATAAATATTCACTTGGAAGTAATAAATGAAGGAGAACTGAGATGAGGCGATAAAGTTACATGAAAAGTGAGGAACATTGACAGGAGGCAGCAGAGTCTCTCGTCAGATCAAGCTGGAGGTGCTGTGGGAAGGCTCGTCCTTGGTCAGTCTTTCCCCGAGATAAGAAGCAGGCGTGACCTCTTTCATTGTTTCATTTTTGGAGCCCTGTGCCGTCAGGAAGGAGACGTGCAGACATGTAGCCGTGAGGATGAGTGACCTCCCTCCCCCGAGGAGCGAGAAGCGGGACAGAGGTAGAAGCAGAGTGATACACCCGGTGGAGGCAGCTGCGTGTGCGACGGGACGTTTGTCTGAAACCAGAGCACATGTGTACCTGCAGCGCAAACGTCTCTGAATGAGCGGATTATGCATCTTCCTCAGGTCATGTTGCGTCTTTTAAATATTAATCGGAGAAACTGGAAAGCTTTAATGTGCCTCCATCTCTGGAGAGACTCGCGCAGGATGTGTGAGCTGAACCTCACTGACTCAGCACAGGCACTGTAAGTGCCCCTCTAATGAGCAAAATAAAGCATCCTCATAATTGGCCATAAAAGGGCACACCACACAGACTTGCCAGGATACCAGGCTGCGAGGGAGGGCCTGTGCTGGCACAGTGGGTCCATTTGTCCCCGGGCCCATCTCCACTGGCTGCAACATGTGCGAGGATATCCAGGCTCTCTCATTCATGTCTTGTACAACTGGACTTTTTCAAAGAGCCCTTGTTTCAGCCCAACACTGTTCCTACACTGGCCAAATTGAAAACATCAGTCCACCCTCCAGAGTTAGAGTACTTTATCGTGATTTATATGTGGGAACGTGAGCCTTGCCAAGAAACACATGACCTCTGCCCAATATTAATAATTGCAGATGGAGACCAAGTCCATTACATGGAATAATTCTGTACATGGCTGAATTTATTTAAAGAGAAAAAAATGAAAAGATGAGACTCTCACTTCCCAGTGACGGGAGTGAGTGAATGTTAGCTGATAAATGTGTGCGGGCAGCAGATTTCGTGTGTAATACGAGCGGAGAAGCAGAGTGTCTGAGGACTTCCCGAAGATCAACTTGCCATGAAATACTGTAGAGCTGTGAATACCGGCAGCGGTCAGCCTGTACACAGTGCATAGCCAGTTGGACAAAGGGCACAAGCCCTCATCTATAGCATTTGCCAATTTTTGTGGCACGGATCTGACACGATGCCACACAACAGTGCCTATGTAGTATTTTCACCACACAGATAAAATTGGCCGATAACTTCCGGAGCATACATAGGGGAGAGCGCACTAAAGTCCGTAGGAAGCAATTTGTTTATTTGGGGAAAATAAATCATATTTTTAAGAAGATGAAAGCCTTAAATTTATGAATTATAAGATTACAGGCTTTGATATTGAATAACAGCTGTGTTTAAAACTCCAACTCACAGAATTCCTGAAAGCTTCACAGTTGGCTCTGGAGAGCCAGTGCAAGACGGTTCCAGCACACCCATGGGTCAAGGCAGACGCTGCAAGAGGACGTGTGCGTTTTTAAGAAAAGTCCATGCACAGAAGAGTGAATCTGAGTGCCACATACCACATTTCAATGCAGTTCACCTTTTCCTAGGGTCTCATTGCAGTTTGGCCTTTGGAGAGGCAGCCATTTCAAGCATGAGCCCACGGATGCTGGGACCTGTGGTCCTTGAGCTGAGTCCTGAGAGACTTCAAAATCTATCATGCGTACATTTCAGAAAGTCATGCTAGCATGCACATTTTTTTCTCAGTATCTAAATCCTTTAAGACATTCCTGCTTCGGGTACGATGGAATGAACCAGAGTGTTCTATTTCTTTCTATCGTCTCTGAAACAGAAATCAGAGAAGGTAAGAGACTTGGCCTCTTTTCTAAGGCGGCTGTGAAAACACGAGCCAGGTCTCATGGATTCGGTGGCGCCTGATGAAGAACAGAGAAACCAGTGACCAAGAGGTATCACCAGTGGAGCCAACATGGAGGGGAAAGGCTGTTGGGAATGAGAGCAGGGATTTCCCGGGCATTCTGGAACAGTCAGGATTGGGTGGGGAGGGTGGCATGGTGTGGGCTCTGCATCTCGCTAACTCCTTGCCCCACTCCACTGCGTCTAAATAAGGTGGTGTGGTACCCGCCAGAGCTTCTCTTGAGACAGGGCACCTGAGGTCTGCTCCGTGGTTTTGGACGGAGTGGAATGTGCTCGTGATGGGCCCGTTTACCCATCATGGATGATGGAGCAGAGGCTTGCCTGGTGACACAAGATACCTATGGACTAAAACATAGATCCTTCTTAAAGCTCAGGGTTCCAAATGCAGTTTCAAGGTAGAAATAGAGAAGCACCAAAGAATCGCACAGCTTGGGTTGTGCAATGAACGTGTAGCAGCTGTGAATGTGGTTGGGACGCAGGCCCACCACCAAGCTCACCATTGGCCATTGTCAAGACACCAAGGGATGGAGCAAGTCCACGTGCCTCATGGCCACGCCTCCTACAAGGATGCTGCCTCATGACTGAATCAGGGATCTTGGCCTGGACCAGCCCAGGGACATGGGTCATAGGAAACCATCACACTGAGGGTTTTTAAGGACTTTGAGAGACAGGCTCACAGCTGAAGGCCCATCCCGACTAGTACATATTTGCTGCATCATGAAGTGGCAGATTCTCCACAGGTGTGACTGCATCTTTCAGTTGTCTTCCACTCCTGGACCCCTGTAAGTCTTATTAATATGGCCAAATGCTATAGTAGTCAGGTAGGAATTCCAGGCAGCATGAGGCTTCTGGAGAATAAGGGGATCTCCATCGAGGGGAGAGGGTTCCTAACCTGAGAGCTTTACAAAAAGGTCCAAAAATGCAAAGGAATGCCCGTCTTTACCTTAGTCGTGTGTTTGACACACGTTCCTGAAAGCTGTTCACGTGGCTTGCATTACTGCTGGGGGGGCTTGGTTAAGCTACTTTATAAGTGACTGGCCTCTGGATAGAAGGTTCTGGAAGGGAACCCGTGCCTGGACACGGTCCCTGCTCCACTGTGTGCAGAGCACAGCAGGACAAGCGATCCACCCAGGAAACAGCTCCGAGCATGCGTACAATCGACCTCTTCTGTGACAAGGACAAGTGCTCACGAGGTGAAGAATGGTGGGAAGTCAATTCTGTTTTTGAAAAATCCGTCAGATTAATTAAAATACGGTGTAGTACCGGGGAGCTAATTAATAGCCCAGCCGCCCTCTCCTTATCTGCCGCTTTTGCTCTCTCCTCAGCCCCCTCGCTCTCACCTCCGCGGAATCGCGGCCTCCGAGGTGGGCTTCACCTGACGACAGAGCTTAGCACAGGCTGACAGTGAGGTAAACTGACACAAACCATTTGTGTCTGTTTCTAGAAGGAATAGAAATCAGCTAGCTATTAGTGTTGTCATTTCCAATCCTTTCAAATTATTTGATTGTAATAAAAGCACAAAAAAAATCAGAAGAGGAGACCTTTTTTATGGCATAATTGGTCTTTAAAATTGTCCTATTTTATGGTGCATTTTGTCAAAAACGAAAGTGACTCTTGAGCCTTGCATGAAGACATTCATAGAAATTATTAAAGCTGTGACACCAAATTACCTGGGAGATTCCGGGAGATATTTGGCTGGTTCATCTGTCAACCTGTAGGCAGCTTCTACTCTGGGTGTTAGCCATGCTTGATTGTCCACGACAGTCCTGCCTCCCAAGGGGAAACTTTTAAGATGAAAAAACATAATCAGAGGGGACCCTCCACAAGGCAGAAGCCAAAAGGATTCCAAAATGGACCCTGTGGGCTGGATTGTTTAGGAAGCCTGAACAGAGCCTGTCAAACGATCTGTCTGTCGCAATTATTTTGATAAATCTGCCACCCAGTTGCGCCTTCACTCTTGCATCCTTTCACAAGGTGTCTCCAGGAAGCACAGGTCCCTGTCGGGGTTCCCTCTGACCAGCCGAGGAAGAGGGATGAGAGACTGTGTGTAGATCGGGTCTATTGGAAAAATCCCCCAGATACTGGCCATAGTTCACCTCCTTTCACAAATCCTAGACTTGACCTATTAGTGTAAATACAAGGGGATCTTTTGTCGTTCAGCATCTTGCCAGCAGTTACGTGTCTTTAGCGCGAGCACACAGAGTGCCTCTGCGATACGGAGCCCGTTCTACGAGCCCGTCGGACACTGCTGCACCTCTTGTGCCAACTTCACTGAGCAAATTACAACAGCAATTGAAGCGTTTTCCATTTCAATGGCTGGGGAAAAATGCGCTCTAAAAGGTCCAGTTAAAATATTAGACAAAGAAAGGAATGAGTTCTCTGAATTGTAAAAGGGAAAAAATAAGTGACGGAAAATCAAACATGGACCCAAATCCGGGGATCTGACACGGCCTGGACTGACCCTGAAGGCGGCGTGGCACTGGTGGCCAGGAGGCCCCTGCCAAACCCAGCACCATTACCTGGGGTATTTCACAGTCTGTGTGGCCTCATAAAAAGGTAGTTTATAGCCAAATATGGCCAAGCCTTGCTTCGTGTGGTAAACCCAATGAATCAAGGGACGAAACCAGCGTACAGGACCTGCTATTTCCATGCCGTCCATATCGGCACGCAAGGCAGGGATCAGCTCAGAGCATGTTCCGAGGAGCCTGTTGAACAGTCAAAAGGAGACCCTGGCTGTGATGCTTTCTCCTTGCCAACGACAGGGGACATGCACATTCCTGGACTGGCTCAGTGGGAGGGGAGGGCAGTGGAAACAAGTCATGATTCTTCGAGAGCACAGTGGCTCCAGAAGCAAAAAAAACCCAAACCTGGGGCCCAGTGGCTTACAGGCCATTGGGAAGGACATGGGGGAGGGGTTGAAACAGAAAAGATGACCTCTCGGGCTTTCTCATCTCAGGATGCTACTTAAAAGCTGTGTGACATTGCTCAAGGTCACTGTTCCCCCAGCCCTTCCTATGTCTTTTAATTTTTACCTAAAGATTTTAGTCTTTCACCATAAATAGGTCTTTTTCTCTATAATGATGTAGTTTTTTGCCACTTCTAACTGCCAAGCCTTTCCCTTGCGTGTTCCGGCTGAGTGTCCTCCCGCTGGGGAGGGTATGGTTAGCTCACGTGTGGAGGGAGCTGAGGCTGGTCCTCTGACCCGTTACTCTCTTGCTTCCTGTGGCATCACCTCCCTCACGAGGAAAGATCTTAGGTTCCATTCAGGGGTCTCAGAAATCAACACGTAACTTCACAGAAGGGTCTAGAACCTGGGAGGCCCACTCAGTGAGCGTATCATGGTTTACCTGGAATGTGCTTGCGCACACACACACACACACACACACACACACACGCCGCACACACTCATATACACACTGATGCACACACAGATGAAGGCACACTTACCTATGCACACCAGGACACACACAGGCCTGGCTGGACATTGAGAATGCAACGGGGACCCTACTCAGTTGCACCAATGGCTCAATGAGTTTTAATGATCTGTTCACGTGACCGCTCACCCAGCCAGCAGGAGAGCGTAAGGAGAGTGTCTTATTCAACTGGCAAGGTGCCTGGCAGAGGGCAGGCACTCAGCAATGCCAGGGAGGTGCCCTGGGGTTGGAAGGTGGCATTAATCCTGTCCCAGGACATGTGGCACAGCCACGTCCACGGGACCTCCCCTCCCAGGCTGTGACTGTGACCATCTGGCCTCCCAATTCCTTCTGGGCCTCCCCACTTCTTGGTTCCTGGTTTGCCTTCCTTGGGTGTTTCCTTTTCTCCCTGGCCCCTGCCCAGCCCAGCCTTGAATGCCATGTCTTCACGGAGGGTCATTCCTCCAAATCCTTTTGGCCTGACCCTCTGCCACCGAGCCGCGGGAGTGTTCTGCCTCCCTGACTCTACCATCCGTCTGCCTCTCCTGACACCAGGGAAAGTGCTCACACAGTAAAGAATGGTGAAAACTCAATTCCATTTTTGAAAAAATGGCTCACATCTGAGCCATGCAGGCCCATAGGCTCAGCTGTCGTCCAAGACTTGTGTGGATGGTGGCCTGACCTCTCAGGCGACAGGTACCCTGGGAAAGGCCAGTTCTCCACTGTCCCCGTGTGCTGTGCAGCGGCCAGACCCCCAGATGGTGACTGAGGGCAGTATGTGGGGGTTTGGGCTCCTTCACCTGCTGGGTGAAAGCGTCTCCAGACAGCTGACAGGCAGACCCCAGTTCCCAGGGGTAGAGAAATGTGACAGCATTTGTCTCCGCCACACGTTCTCCTAAAGCTGGCCATGCTGGAGTGAGTCCACAGGGTAGAAAATAAAGAGAAACCTGTAAGTGGCTTTGTGATCTGCGAGATCAGAGTAAATCTGTCACACCTGAATTTGGGGATGTTGTGGTGGAGGGAGGGTGTCACAGGTCGTCACTGGGCATCACTTTCCACGAGACCCTACTGTGACGAAAGGGGCATTGATCCCGTGTGCTTGCCCCACCCTTTTCAGGGGCTCAGAATTCACTTTTCAGAATGGAATGCTGCCTCACTGGCTTATAAATGTTTATTTTCTACTTTGCATATGCAGTGGTAGAGCAGGATTTTTGCATTATATCAACTTTTTAATATTCAATGGGAAAATGTAAAAAGATGTGAGGAAATGTTTAAATTATGTATAGAAAAGAGCTGAGCACATATTGGATGTGAAAGTGTAGCATGAGTGGAGGCTCAGTTATGGAAGAAAATGGGACAGGACTCACCCACTTATGCTCATGGACCGTCTGGTTTCCACCAGGCTGGTTAAATGGATTCCCATTTGTCAACCTGGGGAGGAAAAGTAATCCTGGATAGAGTCCAGAGGTCGGGTTTTTTTTCTTTTTTTTTTCTTTTTTTTTTCCTTGTTTGTTTTTTGTTTCTTCCTTCCTTGTCCTTCCCTTGAGGGCAGCTTGGCTTATTCTCCAGGCAAAGCCCACCCACATTGGCTATTTGTGCCTTTTCCAGTGGATGGGTGTCACCTTGAGCTCTTCCCACTCAGAACAAAGCTGGGACAGAGCAGAGGAACAACAAATGTTTGTTGAATGACTGCAGGTTGATGGCTAGCCAAACTTGGTGTCTCAAGGTCTAGTAAGAGCTCCTCAGGGAGAGAGGAGGCCGAACGCATCCCAGGTGAGGAGGCAGAATGGAAGATGATTGACAGTGAAGGGTGTGGGATGCTGGGAGGAGAGAAGAGTCGACTGGCTGCTGCCACTGGTCAGCCAGGCCACCACTGTCTCGGCTGCACCAGATACTATCTGAGGGCTGTCTCTTCCAGTTTTTGCATTCTTGGTTCCAGGGAACTTTTTCTTCCTTTATTTTCTCTCCCAAGATGACCAGCAGTCAGTTATTCACCACTTTCCATCCCTAAACCCGCTCACTTTGAGGACAGTGATTTTCTGGCCTCTTTCTCTAGAGGAGAATTAGTTCTATTGTCTCATGTCCCTTGCATAGCCAGTTCTCACGTTGGTAGGACATGTGAAAAGATGTGGCTATAATGGATAAGAGACAGAGAGAAAAAAAAAAATCTCAGCCGTGTGAAATAGAGATGTTGACTTAATCCTGGCGTCCCCAGCAATTAAAGCAGTATATTTGGGTAGGGAGTTTTAATTGAAGAAATGTAAAATGTTCATTGGTATAATGTGCATGTTAATTTAATGTAATGTGAATAAGAAGTCACTTGAGATGGGAGCAGGAAACAGGCCCCGTAGGGCTATTGCCATGACATGCAACCAAGGCAGGTCCTCGTTAACCCTCTGGACGGGGTTCCGTGTGGCCAGTGGGAACCAGGTGCTGAGTGCCTTGGCCTCCAAGATTCGCCCAGTCCCCCACGGGGCCTCCTATGTCGTGATTAGAGACAGTGTCAAATAAGAAAGATTCAAGGCATAGCTACTAAAACCTCATGGCATTGAACTAGAAAATGGCACCAACCCTCCTCAGAACACTTTTTGGGAGGGGTGTGGGGGAGGAGGGACCCTTCTGGTTTAACTGAAGCTTCTGATTCAATCAGGATTCTTCTGAACCATAGTGGGACCGTATTTTCAAAAAATAATAGATAATAATATTTAATAATAATAATAAAATGAAAACGTGTAGCCCCCAAAATGTGAAGGGACTGAAAAGGTCACAGTGATAATATTTGAAATCAAGGCTGCCCTGGGGGATCTACAATGTGTTGTTTCTACACCCTTTGTGCGATGCATGTGTTACCACTTTGTAGAAATTGAAAACAAAATTAAATGTACTCAGTAAAAGATGGTACTGCCCACAACCTGTCCTAGAATCACCCAGAAGGCGCACTAGCCTCTGGGAGACCCTAAGAGTCCTCAGTGGCACTTTGTTTCTCAACCTGGAAGCCGGGAAGTGGGCACCAAGCCTGGGTGTTTCTCCAAAACTTGGCACAGAGATGCTCGTGAAAGATGGTGATGGATGCCTTTCTCTCCTCTGTTGAGGGGAGGATGAGCTCACTGTCCTGCCTCCCTGCTCTGTATTCTAGATCAATAGACATTAACGCTAACCATTTCCCCAAAAAGCGAGATAATGTGGACTCCTCCCGAGCTCTTTTTCTGTGCTTTCATTGAAACTGCATTGGCTTTTTCTAGAAAGATCTGTCTTATCCCTATTTCACGTTAAAAGTTGCCAAAGAAAAGACATTTAGCCCGATTTACCAACATTCCCACCCACGCATAAATCCTATGTTTTTGCCAGGATCATGAATAAGATAATCAGTGTTTTAATATTACAATTTGCTCGAAACATGACTTCTAGACAGGATGCATTACTCCAGGGGTGCTTGCTGTCCACTCTATGTGGAGAGACGCTATTAGTATTCGTCCATCTGCTCAACAAACGTTTACCCAGCACAGAGCGTGAGCCAGCACACGGCTGGGCCATTAGTCTGGTGGGGGATCGATAAGTACACAAGGGTTATAATCAAGTGTGGAGATGGTTAGGATGGAAGGGCTCACGACGATGGGCTCCTGGTTCGGTTCTATGGGGATCAGGAGTGACTTCTTGGAAGAAATGATGTCTAAACCTAGTGAGGCCCAGTAATCGTTGAGCAGCTCAAGAGAGTGAAGACAGATGTAAGGCTGGGGAGGGCCTAGGTCAATCTCAAGTCAGTACCTCCTCTCCCTGGCGAGGACCTAGAAAGATCTCACACTCGGTCACCCAGCCAAGCAATGAAGGGAGGATAGATGGAAGGCCTCCATTTTGCTTCAAGTGAAAGACTCTTTTAGAGCAATTGCTTTGGCTTGTCTTTCCAGTTCAGGGCCAGGTGATAGGTTGTCTCGGCCATTCCTACCTGCAGGAGCAGGAGCAGGAGCAGAGTGCAGGACAGAGGGTCCTTTATCCTCACGGCACCTGAGGAGAAGGTTCTCCTGCAGCTCAGACTGCGGAGCCTGAAGCTGGGAGCACCAGGTTTGAGCCCTGTGAGTGCTCTCCTCTGTGGAGTGCCCTGAGTTAGCCAATAAGCCCAGCGTGGGCACCGTTTCTTCCTGCCCCAGTGGGTAGCTGAGCAGCCCTGGCCTCTGTCAGGGCCCCTTAAGTCCATATGATTTTGTGTCATGCCCACTGGGCTTACCTTCCCCTCTGGCCTGGAGTGGATGATCAGAGCTGCCGCTGGGGCCCTGGCGAGGACACAGCCCCAATGAACCCCCTCCCAAGGCTTCAGTCATTTCTCATGGACCTGGAGTTTCAGACAGACCTGAACGGGCCAAGGAGGGGCCAGCAGGTCCTGTGGTCCCCAGCATCCAGAGAAGGGACATGTCAAGGGACCACAGAGAATGGACAAGCCTGTCTCCTTACTCTCTCCTCTCTGTCCCACCTCTGGGCCACTCAGGCTCCACCCCTTGCTCTGCACGTGCCAGCTTTACCCAAACCTGTTCAGAACGAGGCTTACGGAAAAACGGTCATGTTCCAGGGCGCAACTGTGTGCTAAGCTAAGGCCTGGCACCCATGCCATCCACTCTCTGTCTCTTAGAGAACCTGGCAAGGGCACCTCCAGTTCTGCGTATTTGGAAGGTGGCCTTGGTGGCAGTGGTTTTCCTGCTTCTGCCTGGGCTCCATTTGGATGAGACAGACTTTTCAAGAATCCTTAGAACAGAGAAGGACTGCCCAAATAAAGGAATCGCGTGCTCACTCAGATGACAGATTCGGGCACCTTCTCAGCTGGGCACTTTGCAATTGAAATAGATTCTGGACAAAGCTGGGAGAATAAATGAGCTGAGGCAATATCTGACAACTACTGGTTGCCAACCATCTAAGTATTTCCAAACACTTTTTAAATATGCGACCTCTTCAACGTGTAATAAGATTAATTTTCCCATTATTTCTAGTATTTTCTTTTAAGTTGGTAACACTTTAAGAGCCCAGTCATTAAACATTCATTTGGTATTCATGGAACTAGCAGTGATCCTAATGAATTCATTTGATATTCATGTGCTTGTCACATGCACTTTTGCGGAAACGCCATTGTGCGCGGCTTCTCCTTGGCCGGATGCCTTCTTAGGACTATCGCATCCGATCTGACTCTGCAGCCTGCACAGCTCGTCTGTTCCATGGTTCTGGGCTTCGTAAAAAGCTAAGGTGCTTCAGAAAATATCTGCCCCATCTGCTACCTTGGACCTTGCAGATTCACACCTACACCCCCTTGAACTTCACGTCCCCCTGGTCTCTCTCTCCGCACACCCAGCTGAGCTGACTATGCACCTTGTACTCCCTAAACACGGACAAATTCTTGAGCATTTGAAGGGATACCAAGGATCCTCTCAACTGAGGGAATGCCCAAGCCATCTCCTCTTCAGGACGAGAAAACCAAATTGAGTCCCTGCTCCTCTGCCAACATGTGGCTTCAGTAGCTTCTTGTCAATACGAATCTGCCATTCAGAAGTCTAGTCTCCAGGTCCCATTAATGCAACACCGCGATGGGTCTTCATTAGCTTAACGACAAATGTGCAATGAAAGCAGGCTAAGGTCTTTATCATCAGTGAGATGAGGATGGAAGCGCTTTGTGTTTCCATGTGCGTGACGTTACAACGTGCTTCTCCATCCTGCTAGTATTTCACATGCTCGACAAGCCCAGCAGTGGGATTACTTTCTCCATCTCATGGATGGAAAAGTGAGGCTCTAGCAAGGTCCGCGTCTTGCCCGGAGAGAAGGGGAGCTGGCCTGCAAGCCCGTACACCTGCTCGGGCCCCTGAGGTAGCTGCTCACCTGCTCCTCCAGAAAGAGGGAAAGCATTTTGTTCAGCAGGAAAAGGCAAACACTGTGGCCCATCATGGAGCAAGTGGCCTACAGCAGGAGTCAGGAGAGGCATCGCAGCGGCTGACCCAGGGCAGAGAGAAAAGGGAATTCCTCCCAAGTGGCAGGTGGGTAGCTGGAGAAGTGGGGTACCCAGGAGCTCCCACACTTATCCCAGGGAAGGCCAAAAGGTGGGATTCTTTCAGTGTGTCTCCCAAGCATCACGGGACTACGTCCGTGAGGAGTAAACACAGCCTTTGTGAGCTATTCCGTGAGTTGAGCTTCTGGGTCCAACGGCGTAGGAAACAGAGATTGCGAATCCAGATAACTAAGAAACTTTGGGGAAGAAGAAGCAGGGGGTAGGAGACCACGTGGGGAGGCCCTCGCTGACGTCCTTTCATTTTGATTTTCTGTTATGTTTTCCCGTCCCTAATCAAATGCATTATCACAGATTTAGTTTAATTACCATATCAGGTGGAGATTCATTTTTCCTGATACAATTACGAGACCGGCAACCAGTGTCTTACAAGTGACTCGGAGTCACATTGACAAAAACTGTGGTCGTAATTGATGCGATACCCACATGATCTGATGGCCAAATTGATTGTTTTAATTGTGTCAAGGGGAATTCTCTGCCTGTATTACCTGGTTTCCCCACATCACCCAACCAAGGTGTCTCTGTGTTTCTTCTCAGAGTCCAGCAGGCTGGACTGATCAGACAGGCTGCCGCTCTGGGGATGAAATTCCAGCATCCAACCCACCCATCCTCACCTGAGTCCCATGCAAACACGCCAGCTGGTCAGAAAAGAATTCGCTTGGATCAGTTAAAGGCACCACGTCAATAACAGCAGGGTCCATTGTATGACGCGCTCAGGTGTCTTATACACAGACGTTTATAAATCGAGACCTGTTCGTAAAGTCACTGAATAATTTCTGTGTTTTACGTCTTAATGAATGGACTCTGCCGTATCAGTACATTCAAGCTAAAAGCTATTCAAATATGTGTTAACTGTGTTCACATGACACAAAAATGGCCACCTCTCCACAAAGCAAGCGCATTATTAATTTCTTCACGAAATACCTGAACAAGATTTTTCAATTAATTTTTTCCTGTTGTGTTTGCCTCCACCTGACACCACAGATGTGATGTTGTCTTTTTCACAGCTGGAGACAAACTAAAATGGCCTCTGGGATAATGTGAATATGTTAAGCAACAAAGAATATGGCATTTAAAGCCAGAGAATTCCTATATTCATGGCGAAACTTTGCCCTTTCTCATGCTCCTTTCTTAGCTCACTCAGATAAGTGTCTGCAATTTCCTGACCTACCAATTAGTTCTTGAATGAGCAGGTTGGAAAACCACCCCGTGTCACATCCATGGCTAATACCCTCGTTTATGGGACCTTGACCTCAGCCAGCCAGCCTTCTCCTGACTACAGTGTGATGAATAGTTCCATGCTGGTCTAGTGGCAGTCCTCGTATTGGTCCCCTGCCAGCACAGTAGATCTCGTGTGCATGCCTGTGCATGCGTACACATGCGCGGGTGTACATGCATGTGTGCTGAGCACTTCCAGGTGAGAGCCACCCTGACTTTGTCAGCAGCCATGTGTGGGCCACACCACTGTCCCCGCCTACAAAGTGGACTTGATGACTATGATTCTGTCTGTATCCGTAGCTTCTAAATGAACTAACTCAGATTGATGACTATGCATTAGAACAGCAAGGAAAGCCTGTGGTTTGAATTTCATTTATGTAGAAATTAAACTTGGTTGAACTGGTTTGCTTGTGGCAACAGTTGGCGGCTCCAACCTGTTTTTCATTGTCAATGCAGATTGTTTTCCCCTGAAAGCTGCTCTCACCTCCCCACCTGTTTTCTGCAGCCTCAGAGCATCTCGGGTGATGGTCTTAAATGGAATAAGTTTAATTATGGGGGTGAAAAAGGTAAAATGGGTGAGGTTTTGTCTTGTCTTTCTCGTGTTTGATTTAGATTACTGCCAGTTTTACTGTTCATCTAAGGAGGGTATATATTCATACTTTTAGTGAATTATTTACTCAGGTAAAATAATTTATTGAGCATCTACTCTGCAATAACCCTTAATACTCATTTATTCGTTCAGTCATTCAACAAATAACAATAAGGGCTCTGTCTAGAGAGCTCCATGCATCCCCTAAGAGAATAAAAAAGCAAGTCCTTCCCAGCTCTTGAAGACGATAGCTGCTTACAACGTGACAAAAACAACCGCAAAAATGTGCCAGTGTAACTTGCTCTCCAACTAAGTGATACTCATTCACCAGCCTCAGAGAAGGGAAGATGATAGTTATTTGGCCCTTTGTGTGAGTTGGTAGTGGTCAAAACTATGAATGTTCGACACGAGTCCTAGGTCTTCAGGAAGCCACAGTGCTTGGTGTCCTGTGGGTGACAAGGCCTCCCTCGCCCGTCTTTATTTCCTGAACCACATTTGGTCCAGGGCATTCCACTTGTCATGCACCGCTGTAGGCATCGAATGAGACCAAGACCCAGCTGTCAGTTCGTCTAATGTGGGGAGACAGAGAAATGTACAGGGCGAAACCCTGTGGAAGAAACTTAGTGTGGGGCTACTTCAGTTTGGAGAGTCAGAGAAGGTCTCTCTGGGGATGTGACTTCCCAGCTAAAACCAAATGAGTCCAAAAAAACAGCTTTGTAGAAACCTAAGGAAGAACATTTGATGAATAAAGCAATAAAGAGAGAAGGGCAGAAAAGGCAGAGACTAAAGCCTGGTAGGGGTGGAGGCAGTGAGAGATCAATGATTTTATCGTGGTGGTAAGCAGGGATCAGAGCACAGGGACCAAGGGAAAGTTTAGATGTATTTTTTAATTGTAATGGAAAGTCAATCAAAGGTTTTAAGTGGTAGAGCATCATAACCGAATTTAAGGTTTTAAAAATTTCCCCTAGACTGGAGAACAGATTTTTTTTGGGGGGGGGGCGGGTGGGCGACGGCGAATGGAAGCAGGAAGACTCTCCGAAGCTTCAGCTATGCATCCACCTTAAATGGCACATTGACCTTAATTCAGTTCTCAGTCAACGGGTCCCCCGTTTACAGAATGTCCCCATCGACCCTCAGCTCTGAACCTACATCGATGGTAGATATACAAGGCGACCGCGTGCTCAGTCATGCCCCCCACCCCACCCCCGCCGTGCTTCTTCAGCAGCGGACGTGTGTGATGAGCTCAGCCCTCTGAGGCTCTGGGCCCCTGAGCACTGCCCGGACACCCTGCACCACTGTCACCCAACAGCAAACGAGGGCGATGCCCACAGGCACGTACCCCTCAGTGTTAAGGCAGGTGCCAGCAACGAATGTGTACAATGCCACTGCAGTTCAAAATAATACCGTGTTTCCCAAAAAATAAGACCGGGTCTTATATTAATTTTTGTTCCAAAAGACGCATTAGGGCGTATTTTCAGGGGGTGTCTTATTTTTTCATGTACAACAATCTACATTTATTCAAATACAGTCATGTCATCTTCTTCTGGAACATCGTCATAATGTACTAAATGCGTCCGTCCGGCTGATGATCTGAACTGGGGCTTATTTTTGGGGTAGGTCTTATTTTCAGGGAAACACAGTAGCAAAAATATTGCCCTGATTTTCCCTTCGGCCAGTATCCAAGCAAACTCTAAGTTCACATAGCAAGAATTGTTTTATCCTGAGAGTAATTCGGTGACAATTGGAGCCCTTATGACCCTAAGTCACTTGAAAATGTTTGATGTACCTTCAGATCTGTAGAAAGAGACAGAGGTACTCGCTGAACACGGTCGTGAACGCAAATTGCTTTGTGTCGGCTCAGCATTCAGCCTCCCCCCGACCCTGGGAGCTCTCCTCACTGCAATGACATGTCTCTCCTGGGGCCACCAACCACAGGATTCCACCCTCTGAGTAAAGCAACTGGTCTAAACATGGACATGTGATCCAGAGGGGACCACGGCAGCCCACGTGGCCACTGATGCACGTGCATCAAAGGAGAGAGTCTCTCGGCTGAGCTCAGAGGCTGTGACACGAAGGCTGTTCCTGGCCACCTTTCCTGACGTGTGGATTCTGTCAGTCTGTCAGTCTGTCTGCAGAATGATGCCAAATGGAGACCAAAACTGAGACAAAGAAACAGGTGTGAGTGGGAGAGAGAGAGAAAGAGAGAGAGAGTGAGCTCTGGTGACCTTGAGTCCCCTGTCCCAGGTAGGCGGTCTTTGGTTTCCACAGTTTTATAAACTAATCACAGTCTCCTTCCATGACCCATCCACTAATACGCTAATGGCTTGCACATCATTTGACTCGGGTTCCTGTCCCTCAAAACAAGAAGAGGCTGGATGTGGTTTTACAGCCTGGATGTGTCTGAGCTTCAGAAATCCCAATGTGGGGCTCAACCCCGTTTCCCCTCAGACTTTTGCAGGGAGAGGAATTTAGCCCAGCTGCTTCCTCCCGTCACGAGCAAACTGCACGCAAACACAGTCTTTGATGGAGTCATTCACTCATGTAGCTCGTCCCAAACCTCACTCGGGGGAGGTGTGGGCAATTGGAGCCGATTAGAGCAAGGCCAGGTCCTCCGTGGGTCCTGCCGTCGGCATCATCTCCGGCACAAATTCCATCCAATTGCTCAGACAGCCTTTGCCTTTCTGAACCATCTGACTGGTTTATTTCTCCAGATGTTTTGTGATCTCATCTCTTATTAATGTCTCTAGGATTTTGCCTGCCACCAGGGTCAGACATGCTGTCTCCTTACTGGTTACTCTCCGAGTCCCTTTCTTAGAGACCAGAGTTTGCCGTCCTTCAATCTGTCAGCGTCTCTCATTCCAAAAGCAGCCTTTAAAAAAATCTAATATTGAAAGAGTATGCGCGTCACCGCCCTTATGAATGATGGTGGACAGACCTTAATTCGCTGAGAATCCTGTTCCCCTTTCTAATATTTTAACTCGTATAATTGGCCCTATGGCACCTTGATCCTTCCCCCCATAGTCTCTTATGCCCAATATCGCCTCCCTTTCTGTTGCGATGTTCAAGCCCACCTTTTGTTTACTTCGTGTGCTATGTTTCGGCTCCCTTCCTAAGAAAATATCTTTCCATCCAGCAGTTCAGCGACTGACTGCTGGCGCATCAGCAGACGGCATTTCACTCGCTCTGAGCAGCGTCCAGTCTCCGTTCCTGCTTTGTGACCTGTTGACCTCCGGCAGGCAACAGGGGCCCCAGAGCCCACTTGCGCACAGATAGGCTTGCATTTGGGCCACTGACCTGGCCGGGATTGCAGTCTGGGGTCCTTTTCCTCTTTCGACACAATTGTGTTTCATCTACCGGGAATCTTTATCTTTGAGATGCCACTTGAGAAGCCATTCTGTCTAGAGAGTCACTGCAGAGGATCAGCTCCTGCATGTGACACTCACACACAAGTCTGGGACATAGCGGCTGGGTTTCCCCTTCCTACCAACAGGTGTGCATTAGACGACTCCGGGAAGGTAAACGAGGCGTGTCATGGAGGAGTCTTTGCAAAGGGATCTGAATTAGCCAGCAACCTCCATGCCCAGGAGCAGACCATTAGTTACAGGGCACGTCACTCCCGATGCCACCGATTGTCTGCCATCATCCTCTTGACTCCTCGGGTGAACCATCTATGTCTGGAGGCCAAGAAGGTGTTTCTCATTTGCATTCCAGATGGAGGAAGTCAGGGCAATCACAGGGAAAGAGCTGAACTAAACATGATCATAAGAAAGAAAATCTCCAGGCACTTGCCATGGGGGGAAACGTCCCTTCATTCTCAGGGGGGTGATCCTTCAGAAATGGACGATCCGTGGACCTGAATGGACCTCCTCACCCATGGGGCTGGGAAGGAGAGCTCATCTCCAAAACCAACTAGACAGCCTGGCCACTCAGTTCCTAACTCACTTTCCTGGACCTTGGAAGTGGCAGTGCCGTCCTAGTAGCAGCATTCGGAATGTGCGAGGCAAGATACAAAGTATAATCCCCAAGACTTTCAATCGGAAACTAAACTTAGGCGACAGCCATCAAAACCTGGCAAAGGGCACCACTCGGCAACTCCACCTGTTGACTTCATTTCCCCTCCAAACACCCTTGTCGTCACTGCTTGCCCCCAGGTCCCCTCTGATGACAGCATGGGGGCACAGAGAAGAGGCGGCCTGATGTTGATATTAGCAGAGGTGACAACAGGCAATTCTTCAGAGGGCAAAGGGACTTGTGTCTCATTTTCAAGGGCTATGCTTTACTTAACTAAGGCTAATTAGCTGTGATCCTCCTGTAAGCAATAAAACCATTACATCTGCTCTCTACTAACTGGCTATGCACAGAAATCGGTTTTCCCCAACTTCCTCTCGGTGGGGTTAGCAATATCTTCAAAAGCCCCGGCAGGTATTTCTCCCCTGTCTCCAGAGCAGCTGAAGTCCGAGACAGGTCTGCACACACTGTTCGTGGACTGGGGAATATCTTGCCTTCAGACTGTAGTGCTGTCAGTTTATCTGTCCGTCTTCCCCTCCAGATTCTTGGCTGTTCCTTTATCAGGTTACTTTCCACTATGGAAATCAAAAGCATTTCCACTCCTAGGTTTTCGAGACCAAGCCGTGTTAAAGCTTTGCACCAGGCCTCTTCAGCACAGCCAGATCGCCAGCTTAATGCCTCTGCTTCTCCTCACAAATGTGCCTTGGATGTCATGTCTGGGGAGAAACAAGCCAGGCCGAGCAGCTCACCAACACAGGACGTGATCATTTTCAACAGGAAGCTCAGACTCGTGAACAATAGCTGCGATTGGGTTTCATGCATTGTCTGAGTTCTAGTTACCTGACACCTTCGTGAGGGAGCCGTGCTTTTCTTTCCCTAAGTCTAGAAAAAACATGCTTCTGAAGCAAAGCCTTTCCCTGGAAATAGATAGAACATTTGACCTAAAACAGGGGAATGTCCCTGCCCTCTTGTTTTGCAAGGTGGTGTGGCTCCCGCAACTGCAGGACTGGCCTCACTCACACCAAATCCAGTTCACGTTTTCCATGCTTTGGAGAAGTGCTCTCTTCCCTCCGTGATTGTTGCCGTAATTACACAAATGATCTGCTCCACTGTCACTTCTAGTCAAAGGTGTCATCTAAAATTAAAAATTCATGTAAAAACTAGAGATGTGACTTTTAAGCAGACGGTGGAGACCTGATCTGATTGCACAAGCCATGTTTTACTTAACCCTTCCATGCCCGTGGTTGTGTGCGGTGTGGGATTGCGTGTGGAGACTGGAGATTTCTGAGCCGGCCACCTGGAAGACGTCTGCATGAAGATGCTCAGGCTGGCACAGCAAAATCCCACAGACAGGGGGCTTCCACAACAGAAATGTATTTTCTCACAATTCGGGTGGCTGGCTGTAAGCCCGAGATCAGGGCTGTTTTATCTGAGGCCTCTCTCCTCGTCTTGTAGATGGCTGTGTTCTCTGGGTTTTCACATGGACTTCCGTCTGTGTGCATCTTGTCCAAACTCCTTCTTCTGTTAAGGACCCCGGTCTTATTAGATTAGTGCCCACCCGAATGGCCTCATTTTAACATAGTTAAAGGCCCTAGCTCTAAATACATTCCGAAGTTCTGGGGGTCAGGACTATAACGTTTGAATTTGAAAACACACAACTCACCCCATAACATTGTCTCGCTACCTTCTAAGGTGAACAAGGGTCCAAACGGGAAGGTCCAATTGTCTGGGGCATCTCTGTTGCCCATGGATCCAGCTACACAACACAACCATCGGATTCGAGGTAGAGAAATTGTGTTCCCAACTGTGGAAGCAGGGCTCTTAGATTCGGAACAATTTCTTGGACTCTTTAAATTTTAGGAGCTGCAAAAGCAATGGAAGACCAACATGCTTGCTTTTATAACAACAGTTTCCATTTGTTAGGGCTTTATAATATTGATAAATCCCTGAGGACGATAGGTGAAGCATAGTATTATGATGCACTTCAATTTTAAAAGTATTTCAATTAGCACACAGCACAATTAACCTGCTTGGGGGTTTTTAGAGTGGGAGTCTATGAGTTTTAACCTTTATGCACTTCCACGTAACCAGCACCTCCACCAGGATGCACGACGGCTCCATCACCCACAAAACGTGTCTCGTGCCCCCTTTGCAGTCAAATCCTCCCATGCCCACTGAAATGTTCTCCTTCTGTACGATTTAGCTTTTGTGAGAATCTCACACAAATGGAATCAGTCAAAATATAACCTTTGGAGAGGTGTGTGTTTGCCCCAGCATAATGCCTTTGAGATTCATCTCTGTTGGAAGCATTCATAGCTTATTCCTGTTTAGTGCTGAGTAGTATTCCGTTGTATGGATGTGCCTCAATTTGCTCATCCATTCTCTCATTGAAAGCTATTTGCATTCGTTCCCATTTTCAGTGATTAGGAATAAAACTGCTATAAACATTTGCATGTAGGTTTATATGTGAATATATGTTTTCATTTTTCTTGAGTAAACGTCCAGAGGTAGACTAAGTGGTTCATAGGGTAAATGTATATTTAACTTTATAAGAAACTGTCAAATATTTCCAGAGAGGCCGGACCATTTTGCCCTTATCTCAACAGTGTATGAGAGTTCTAATTAGGCTGCATCACACCAGCATTCGATGTTGTCAAAGTTTGTGTGTGTTCTTGTTTGTTTGTTTTTGCCATTCCAAAGGTTTGGGAGTTTGATTTGCATTAGTCTGTTAGCTAATGAGGTAGAGTATCTTTTCATGGGCTTATTTGCCATCTGTATATCTTTTTTGATGAAGCATCTTTTCAAACCATTTACCTGTTTTTTAATTGAGTTGCTTGTTCTCTTATCATTGAGTTTTGAGAGTTCTTTATGTGTTTCCATTCAACTCCTTTTCAGATATGTAACTTGCAAATATTTTCTACCAGCCTGTAGCTTGTCTTTTAATTTGCTTTTTTGGACTTATATCTGAAAACTCTCCCTACCCTAAAGTCATGACTATTTCTCCAATGTTTCCTTCTAGAAGCCTTAAGGTTTAAGCTGTATGCTTAGATCTGTGATCTATGTCGAGTTAGCTTTTGTGTAATGTGTGGGACGTATGTTGAAGTGAACGGTCTTGCATATGAATGTACAGCTATTGAAAGACTCTTCTTTCTCCATTGAATTGCCTTTGTAATTTGGTGAGAAATCAGTTGAATTCCTAGATGGGCTCACTGGCGAACTCTACAAAATATTTAAGGAAGAAATTATACCAATTCTCTACAATGTTTTTGGAGGATAGAAGCAGAGGGAATGCTTCCAACTCATTCTATGAGGCCACCATTTCCCTAGTACCAAGACCAGACAAAGATATTTTGAGAAAACTATAGACCAATATCTCTCTTGAATAGAGATGCAAATATCCTCAACAAAATATTGGTAAATTGAATCCAAAAAAGTATAAAATGAATTATGTACCACAACCAAGTGAGATTTATCCTATGTATGTAAGACTGGTTCAACATTCAAAATTGATTAATGTAATCTAATACAGACTAAAAAAGATAACTCGCATAAACATATCGATAGATACAGAAAAAGGATTTGACAAAATCCAACACCTGTTCATGATAAAAATTCTCAGTAAACTATGATTATATAGGAACCCCCTCAACTTGAAAAAGAATACCAATAAAAACCTTACAGCTAACATGATACCTAATGGCAAGAATCAAAGCTTTCCCACTAAGATCAGATACAAGGTAAGGATGTCTCCCCCACCACTTCTTTTCAGCACCATACTGGATGTTCTTGCTAGTGTAATAAGGTAAAAAAAAAAAAAAAAGGTACACAGATTGAGAAGGAGACAAATAGAACTGTCTTTGTTTGCAGATGACACAATCATTATTAGAAAATGCAAAAGAATTGATAAAAATAAACCTCCTGGAACTAATAAGTAATTATAACAAGTTGCAGGATACAAGGTTAATATCAATAAAATGATTCATTTCCTATGTACGAGCAACGGAAATGTGGAATTTAAAACTAAAAACACAACACTGTTTATATTCGCACTGCAAAACACGAAATTCTTAGGTATAGAGCTAATAAAACATGTACAAGAACAATATGAGTAAAACTTTAAATCTCTGATAAATGAAATCAAAGAAGAATTAAATAAATGGAGATCTATTGTACATTCATGGGCAGGAAGACACTGTTGCCGAGATGTCAGTTCTCTCCATCTTGATCTATAGACTTAATGCAATCCCAGTCGTAATCACAGCAAGTGATTTTGTGAATATCCATAAAATGATTCTAAAGTTTATATGGAGAGGCAAAGGACCTAGAATAACCAACAAAATATTAACATGGAAGGAGTAGGACAAAGTTGGATGACTGATTCTACCCAACTTCAAGACTTACTGTAAAAGTACATTAGTCAAAACAGTATGGTTTGGTGAAAGCATAGACAAGTAAGTGAATGGAACAGAACAGAAAGCCCAGAAATAGACTTACATAAATATAGTCAACTGATCTTTGATAAAGGAGCAAAGGCAATATAATGGCACAAAGAGTGTTTTCAACAAATGGTACTGGAACAACTGGACATCCATATGCAAAAAAAAAAAAAAAAATCTAGGCACAGACCTTACGCATTTAACAAAAATTAACTCAAAATGGACCACAGACCTAAATGTAAACACAAAACTATAAAACTACTAGAAGATAACATAGGAGAAAATCTAGACGACCTTGGGTATGGCAAACAAACAACCCAAATAAAAAATAAGCCAAAGACTTTAACAGACACCTCACCAAAGGAGATATACAAATGACAAATAAGAATAGGAAAAGATGTTCCACATCATATGTCATCAAGGAAATGTAAATTAAAACAACAATGAGATATCACTACACATGTATCAGAATAGCCAAAATCTGGAACACTGACAACAGCAAATGTTGGTGAGGATATGGAGCCACAGGAACAGTCATTCATTGCTGTTGGGAATGCAAAATGGCACATCCGTTTTGGAAGACAGTTTGGCAGTTTCTTACAAAATTAAGCATATTCTTATTATACAATCCAGCAATCGCACTCCTTGGTATTTACCCAAAGGAGTTGGAAACATATGTCCATACAAAAACCTGTACGTGGAAGTTCACAGCAGCATTACCCATAATTGCTAAAAATTGGAAGCAACCAAGATGTCTTTCAGCAGGTGGATGGATAAACTGTGGTACATCCAATGGAATATTATTTAGTGCTAAAAAGAAATGAGCTATCAAGCTATGAAAAGACGTAGAAGAAACATAAATGGATATGACTAAGTGAAGAAAATTGGAAAAGGCTACTTACTTACTATATGATTCTAACCATATGCTATTCTAAAAAGGCAAAACTATGGAGCCAATAAAAAGATCAATGGTTTCTGAGGTTTGGTGTGGGGGAGATGACTGGGGGCGGCGCAGAGATGATTTGTGGCAGTGAAAATTGTATGATGTTACTATGATGGAAATATCATTACATATTTGTTCAAACCCATAGAATGTGTTACGTCAAGAATGAATCCCAAGGTAAACTGTGGACTTTGGTTATTCTAGTTTTTTGCCTCTCCATATGAATTTTACAGTCAGCTTATACATATCAATCCTTTAGGGGTTTTATCGAAAGTGTGTTAAATCTACATATCAGTTTGGGGAAATCCAACAGGTTAACTACCCTGAGTCCTGGAGCCATGAATGCGGTGTGTCTCCCCACACCATACTTAATTTCTTTCATCGGCATTTTCGACACCAAATCCTTTACATATCTTACTAGATTTACACCTAAATGGTTTATTTTTTGGATCCATTGTATTTTTAAAAAATATTAGTTTCCAATTAGGGGTTGCCCGTATATAGAAATATGGTTGATTTTTAAGTGCTGTCCCTGACTCCTCTGGCCTTGAGAAACTCACTGATTATAGGAGCTCTTGTTCTGTAGAGTTCTCAGGATTTTCAATGCAGACTATCATGCCATCCACAAATAAGGACCATTTTATTTCTTTTTTCCATTCTCTATGCCTTTTCATTCTTTTTTCATGTTTTATCACACGAGCTAAGACTTCATTTTTACTTGTTTTGCTGTTTTTCGTGTTTTAATAAATTAGGCAATTATACGAGTATTTAGAATGGTAAATCACAAGATCACATGATTAGTAGTTGCTTTAATGGAAGCTGGAATTCCAGAGTTTGGTTTCAGTTCCAACTTACTTTCCACTCTTCCCCACAGGACCACAGACACAGAAAGGCAAAGGAGACAGCCTGGCTCCTTACGTAGTTTTTCTATGGACTTTTGACTTCGTCATAACATTTTGTTGAACTTGATCACTGAAGATACAGCCCCTTCTCTCCATGGTTTTCGTCACCAGCATCTAGGGTGACTTGGACCTCAGCCCTGAGGAGGTGGTCATTTCCAGCCATGGAACCTTTCAGCAGTCACTGCGCGGTCCCCAGGCCTGCAGAACAAATTTCGTGTGCTTTTAAGGTGATGAGGCGAATGGAGAAGTTAAAGTGAGAGACGGATTCAGCCCATACCTCCCTCCATCAGAGGCGTCACTTTTCACTCTCTGGGGCACTGGCAGGTGATGCTGGTGAATGAGAAATGTCCACGGCCATCGAGCCCACCCACTCATGGCTGCTGTTGGGGGCTCTGGGTGGAGTGACTGACAGCATGCTAGGCGCACCAGCCAGCGTCACTGGACCAGCAAGGCCACACCCCCACAGCTGATGGGGACGGAGGCACATCCAGCTGGATACTCAGTGCCATCAGTCCCATGCCTGATTTCCTGCCTGGGTTTTCAGCTTCCCCAGAATGAGCCCGACCATCAGGAAAGTGGTCTTCTGACAGGAAGTGCCCAGATGGGGCTACTGGAGCTTTTCCTGCACCATCTTCTCCCAAGACCACGCATAGCCTGTGTCACAGCAGTGAAATCCATTTTATCAAAACAGTAAAATATAAAAACCTTGTTTTGGAAATGGCCTGAAGGTTGGTGGGGCCTTTTTTTCAAAGCAAAAGTAGATGATGAGAAGAGGCCTTAACGTCCCCGAAGTTTTTCTCATACAGAATGTACCAGGTGAGGAGGAGACGGAAAAGCCAGAAGACTTCAAAACTGTCAACAAATATGTTAATTCTCTTCTTTTTTATCCTTTCGAATGTGTTTGACTGAAAAGAATGCAGTGAGTGTTACCACACAAACATGGACCACATACCCTGCACCTTACATCCAGCAGCTTCTGGTGTCCTGGATGCGGCTTCTATTCCTGCACCATTTGCAAATGGCTACCATGATGCCACAGTCTTCCATGCCTGTGAGAAAAGGAGGGAGAGTTTGATTTGGCGATTGCAATTCTGAAGACGTCTCTTCAGGGATTTTCTGCTATTCCTTGCCCCACTACAAAATTTGTTGGTCACTCATGTAGGTTTCTTTCATTAATCCAGTTAGTTAGGGTACAGTTTTTAACAAGTAAACTTGTGGGGTTTCCTCTCTCCTAGATTTTGCAATTTCAAATGCACATTAAATAATTTTATTGGCCCAACAAATGATTATGCTAAGGAGGCCGCCTTTCTCCACTGTTGAATAAACTGTGAAATCTTAAAGGAGTTTCCATAGAGATGAAGAGACCCAGAGCCTTTAAGAAACTTGTTAATTAGTTAATGTTTCTTAAATGCTTTGGAAATAAAAGCTCTCTGTAAGTGGGAAGGGCCATTATTATACCATTGTTCACCCTGACAGGCGCAGCTGCTGCTTCAGAGAGCTTTTCGCACAAAAATAAGAAGTGCCAGATCGGTGTCACATGCTCGGTTGTACTATGAGGGAAAGCAAAAGGGGCTTTGCTCTTGGAGCCCCCAAACAGGAACCTGACAAGCTGAAGGGAGGAGAAAGGGGCTGCTCGTGGGACTTTCTCTGCGGAAGAGGGAAGCGTGGGCTCAGCTTTCTGCTCCCTGGTGTCTGCCGTGTCTCCCTGCAGGTTAGCAGCTTTCCTTAATACCAAGTGGCAGGTTGTGCGAGCAGGTGTCTTCCAACTGCATTAGCAGGGACTCCGAGGCAAAGGTGGGTGCTGCCTGGTTGGGATCCATTTGGCCTATCCCATTTGCTTCTGTAGGACCAGGAGCAGGTGTGGGTGTGGTTGTATAGTTTCGGGGCGTCGGCATTTGAGATGAAAGATAACCCCCACAGAGGGGGCGGGTGTCCCTCGAGAGGGTCTTTGTCCCGGAGGCATGATATCAGAGCATCTGAGTCACACCTTGTTTGGCCTTGTAGGTACAGGGGAAGTTCGGAAAGCATTACGAAGCCTGCCCAATTTAAAGCACTGCGCACCCATGAGCTGGCACCTGGAGAGGGCCGGGCTGGGGCCACGGGCAGGCATATTGCATCACATGGTAAGATGTCCATGTGAACTAACAGCCACCAAAGACTGTGTGACTGGGAGATTCTTGTCTTGTTTTTGACTTATGAAATTGTCATTTATTTGAGAAAGGAAGCATGGCTGCTTGGGAGATTCTATCTCACCGGCCTGGCTCATCTTGAATTTGGCTCCACGGGTAGCTAGAGGGTCAGCCAGAGGAGCGCAGGGCCCCAGAAGGATGGAGGTGCCTGATGCTGGGTCTCCACACCTACATAAGGACCAGTGAGGACATGTGGTGGACTGAGAATGATCAGCAGGACTGTAGAAGTCAGTACTTATATTTGTATTTGAGGTAATCTATTTTATACTCAAACTTTCATTTATAATTTGGAAATAACTCATCCAAGAAATAAGTTCCAGGACCTAAATGGCATGCAGAGCTTTGTGATTCTAAGAGTCAAACTATTTGGGCAGGAGCAAGAGACAGGTAGTAAATGCGCTGTGATCCAGAGTCACAAGAGATCCCCATGGTCTGACTGCATCACTTGCTGTGTGACCTTGGACAAGTCACTTAACCTCTCTGAATGAAATGTTCAAAGAATGCTAGCCCCATAGATTTTGTGGCCAGATTAAATGATACATTTTTGAAGGACTTTGTAAATTGCAACACTTAAAGCTTTACTCAGATTTTACTCAACCATGACAGAACCACTCTGTTATTCATTCAAGTAATATTTTGGAGAACTGTGGTCTGCTCTAAGTGTATGAGGGGTTCAGAGAAGGAGGAACCATGTGCTGGCTACAGAACAGAGAGCCTGCAAGTGTTACTTTTTCTATAAAACTAGCAAATGTATGCAGAAAACAAAACCACGGCTCACTGTTGCCGTACCCTTGCAAACATCACAAGCAAGAGAAAAAAGACATACTGGGATCCTAGTTAAATGGTGAATCTAATATTGTCTTTGTATTAACTTTGTATGAAAACATACACATCTTCCAGGTTTTAGGAATCTGTTAAGCTACTCCTGCCGGATGTACCATCAAGTGGATTTTCTGAGCTGCATTCATGCACTAACGATGCCATTTAGTTCACAGGGAATTGGACTGGCAGCCAGGCTGTGACTTGCTTCCTTGTACAGATGGGACAAGTCATCACGAGGAAAGACTGGGCTTCGCTGGAGGATGCTGTCGTACACCCATGACAGACTCACAGTCAGACTGCAAATTGAGTTTCTTTGTAGGTGCCTGAGTGAGCTGGATTCCTCCCTGAGAACGGCCTGGCCTTTGTTGACCCGTTGATGTGGCCACAGCCCCCCGTGTCAGGGTGCATCAGCGCTGCCCTCCCACTAAGGGCCAACACAGCTTCTCCCACCGTGTCAGGAGGAAGGAGCTTTGCAAGCAGACTCCCTCACCAGCTAGCCCATCATCTCGGTGTCATAAGCGACTCCATGTTGCCCTTCTGTCAAAACGGATTTTCAGGCGAGAGATGCAATCCCTTCCCATGCATCAGCATATGTGACACTATTGATTTGATATTGACTCCCAGCCATCTTTCTGGGCTGCATTCCAACAGGTAGTCAGGCAGACACCATTTTCCCCAGAGTGTCAGTCTAAGTAAGAAAATGTGCAAGTTGTCTTCAAAAAAAAAAAAAAAAAACAAAAAAACCCTTGCATGAAAACAAACTTCTAAAGATTATTTCTGAAGGCAAGGAGGCCTACAAGTCGGTGCCGTGTGGTATGGTGGGAAAGGGACAGGGGACCACTGCAGCAGGGGTGGTATTTACTGGAATCAATGCGTTCCTTTATTCATTCAGCGGCTGGCTTGAATGATGCCCGTATTTTCCCAAAGCGCTGTCGTTCCTTTTCTGAATCCTTACCTTCCCCATGTCTGCCCCGTGTCTTTTGGATAGAAAGCATTCTTGTTCGCTATGGGACCCCGGGGGAGTGGGCCTTTCCTCCCGCCAGCTTCCCACAGGCACAGTGGAGACTGGCTTTGCCGCCCTGCCGGGTTCCCAAGGCCTAACGAGCCCTGCCAGGGGGCAAATCCAATCCCTGCTGTCCATGTCACCTGCCAGCCCAACCCCGCTGTGGGTCTACAGGACCATGGCCGCCTGGCTCAGGTCCTTCCTCGTCTAACTGCTAGAATCTTGCCAAAGTCCTCGCAAATGACAGGCCCCGGGTTAATACGTTTGTATCCTCTAAGAGGTCAACAATCTTTCTTAATTCAGAGACCATGCCACGGAGTTAGACGAGGCCGAGGGAGTCTGCTGGTTTGCTGACGGTAGAAAACGATCGGCCGATGACTTTCTCCCTTCCAAGGACTGGAGTCTGGAGACTCATTTGAGAGCTTTCTAGTCGGGGACTTCTAGCTGCATTGTATCGTCTCTATTTCTTCATTTAGCCAAAAGGAAAATATTGAAAAACAGCATTCAGTGTGTATTTTGTGTTGTCCATACTGGAGCCAAATGCATCACTAAGTGACACCTCGCCAGAGATACGCAGCACAAAGGCTCCTGCAAATAAACGGCTGCACGGGGTGGGATGAATAATACATCACACGTGGGGTGCACTTGGGCGTCTGCTTTATAGGTTCCTGTGTAGTTATAGCTAATTAATCAGGTGACCATCTACACCAAAAAGCTATAACATCATGAAAACCAATAGGAATTTTCTCTCAGGCAAAGGTGCCACCGGCAGGGTGGTGAGGAGGGAAATCTGAGAAAGATTTCCATAGTTAGTAAACTAATGAAAACCCTGGTGCAGTTCTTCTGAGAACACTTGAAAAGGAGGTATACTTGTTTTTCCCCTTTCTCTCAGAAGTAACAGTTACAGAGGAAGTGCTTTGTGATGAAAATTAGGGAAAGAATTTGTAGAATTCAGAAGTGCTAATGAAATAAGGAAATAATCTTGATGAGCATGGGGCATGTTATACTGTCCCTTATGAAAAGAATGACACTAAGTCCAATTTAATAACTGAAAAAGCAGCACAGTGACTGCTAGGTTTTCCCAAGATGCAACATCTGTATGAGAGACACCTGCATGCAGAGAGGTGTCCCCCACCTAGAGTCATCTCTACAGGGAGCCCTTGTCACAGCACTGTGGGTACCTTTCCAGGTGGGCCCCTTGCATCCTTTCCTCCCCCCAGGTGCATCCCGGCTCCCCCCACATGCCCTGGACTCCTGCCTATAGAAACTGCCATTAGCTCCTTCCTCACCAGCCCCAGCCAAGCTCTGAGCACCTCCTGGGTCATTCTGTTGATTTCATGGCACGTTTTCACTTCTTTGAGTCACTCCATTCATTCTTACAGTCTGCACTGCAGCCAAAATAACTTGCCTAAGATACCATCTCAAATACTGCACCTTGATCAAAATGTTACATGGCTTTCTAACACCTACAAATGAAGTTCAAGGTTCTCTATGCCCTAACTCTTAGCCCCAATGTATTGACTCATACAGCATGTCCTGTTCTTCCCTGCGAGAACGCCTCCAGTGGCAAGAAGCCTGTTCTTGTCTCCCTTACGATTTTCCCAGTCTCTGGGGAACTCTGCTCCCTTCCCCACCCGATCCTTCTATTGCTGTTTCCATAAAGGGAGTAGGGGACAATGGCCGACAGGCTGGGTTCTGGAGCCAGACAGCCTGGGCTTCAATCCACTCCCTGGCTATCTCACGAATGGGGGGAGTTGACTGGCCTCTACGTGCCTCAGTTTCCCCATCTGTCAATAACAGCCTCTACCTTCTTGGCAGCTGTGGTGACCACCGAGCCTGTATTGCCCAGTGCTTGGAGCAGGGCCCACACTGGGCGAGCGGCTGAGAACGTGTCTGAGACACTGCCAAGCAGAGCTTCCTCCAGGAGGCTCTCCCCACACCTGCTGGCCCCCTGGCCATCCCCCCGCAGCCCCCATGCTGCCTCTTTGACACTTAGTCCAGTCAGAGCCCCCCCTTGGGTGTCGGGCGTGTCCTCATCACCCAACTGGATTAAAACCTCCTGAGGTCAAAGACACACATGTCATCTTTTATACTCCCAGCTCCAAGTGCATAGGGAACATTGAAGGTTTCTTGACAATAATGCTGCTCGATTTCAGACAAGTTTCAAAGAGTAAGTGGGAAGTTGGATAAAGGATACAGACCTCCTCACATCCAGGAAGGACTTTTACCAAGTGGAGGTCTGCAAAAACCATTACTGCGTTTGCCAAAATATGGAATTAATACTCCTGTACCTTTCATATGCAAAGGGCGATTTAGCAATCCCATGAGACTTCAAATAGTTTGCATGAGTTTTCTATCAGGTCTTTGAATTGGCCGTTTTCTTGGGACTGAACTGAGTCAATTTCATCAAAATCGAAGAAGCAGTTGTTGTGTGTAGATATAGTCTCTGATGGTGAATTTAATCAGACCCAAATGTCACACCTTTAGGGATTCAAACCACCACCAATTTTGTCTTTACTTCTCGTTCAAGGCCTGTCTCTCTCTCTCTTTTTTTTTAATCCAGAGGTCTTAGTCAGTTTATCTTCCTTTTCTTGTATCTGAGGATCCAGGTCTCCTCACCAAAGGCACACACAGGTCACAAACACAACGGGCTTTGCTTCCTCCAGGGCCTAAGTCATCCCTGGGCTGTAAATTAGGTGCTGGGGGAGGTGGGTTGATCCCCTGAAGCCATGAGCACACCCTAGCTTTAAGGGGCTTAGTTAATTCACACTCCCAGCTGTCTAATCCTTCAGCCTGACCCCGTAATGAATGACAGTGAGCAAAACTCTCTCCTAGGAGGAGAGAAATCATCTACACGGGTAATTCAACTTTTGCAGGGCCCGGGGTTTCATCTTCAGCACAGAGGACAGGGAATTTTCTTAATGGGTTGATGGTGCATGGAAAGTGGGCAGTCAATTCTCGTCTTTTATGAAGCTCACCCAGAGTCATGGATTAAACACACCAAGCTCCCCACCCTCCCCTTCCTTCCTGCAAAGTCCCACAGAGAACAGACCAGAGGGCACTGGACTCAGATCCTGTCTTGAGGTGTAAATGTGGCCTAATGTCAGCTGCCATCAGCGTCCCTTTATGTCCGTTGCCACCCTGAACTGTACTGTCCGTGCCCAGGGTCTCTCCAGTACTTCGGACCTTTTTCTGATGGCAGTACAATGCCTACTTGTCCACTATTCCAGATAATTCCACGTAAAGCTTATCCACGAAATCCATATTCATTTTCTGGTGCTCTAAAGGCAAGGTACCTGCAGAGTGGGGCAAGTGTAGCCCTGGTCGCCTTCAGTGTGTGTGGTTCCTAAGAGAACAAGGTATGCTGTACAATGGAATTACTAGATTTCTATTAAATTGTGGCTCAGGGACCCATCAGTGTGATGCCAGCGACTTTCCATTGGCTTTGTTTATCACAGAGAAGGGAACTGAATTAGCATAAAATGCTCCAAAGTAGTGAAAAGGATTTTTTAGCACCCTCTCTATTTGACCTACTGTTGACCTGGCCTAATTTGTATTATCTCTGGGATGCTTTAACAGATCATTTTCCTTTGTTAAAATTAGGTCAGATTAGAGAATTATGATCCCACATTTATTCTGCTCAAAAGACAGTCATTTCTGCTTCTGAAATAATAACCCTCTCTGCACTGAGATCTTTCTTGTTAAATAAAACACATGCCTTACATTGCCTCTTAAATTACTAACTGTGGTGCTGCCTCTTGCAACTGTGATTACTGCTGAATGAGTGTTTACCGGCGCTGTCTTTCTAAGCCCCTGGGAATGAGATCGGTCATTCATAAATTGCCTATTGATCAGTCGAAACTAGAAGCTAGACCCACATCTTTGGAAGGAATTATTAGACTTTGGGTAACATTTGCCCTGGATCATTCGGAGGTCTGAGTGCACTTTTCTCATAACTGTGAGGCTCCTGATTAATGGCTGGTGTTTATGCAAAGCACTCAGAAGTGGAAATGCCAGGCCAGGCGCACCCCTCCCCGGCCCCACGTCCCCTTCTCAGGCATGGCTCCCCCCACTTTCACAAGGGACTTCTTTTTTTTTAGACAAGAGATTTGCAAAATGAAAAAAGACACACACAAACATGATTTATGATCTGTTTAATGTTTAGACACTGGGTAATTTTATAATTGATACAGTGTTTTAACCTTTGATTTTTTTTTTTTATAAAATGCAAATTTAGTAATTTTCCTGGCAGTGGTTTATGCACACACACAAAAGAATGTGGTGAAAATAAAGCCCTCTGATGACTCTTTGCCAGGCCTGGCCGAGTGCCCTGTCAATGTGGGCGTGTGGCCTGGCGTGCACACAGGTGGGGGTGCACGGGGGAGACGCAGGGAGCCACCCCAGGAACACTAAGCTGATACTCCTTTAAAAACAAAAAAGGAAGTGCGCTGCAGCAAACGCTCTGTGCACCCCAAACTGATTAATTGCGATGCCAAACAGCTTTATTCTGCTTAATAAGAAATTAGATCACAGTGGGGATTTGCAGAAATTACCTTGAAATATTTGTGTGTTGGAATGATTGAACAATTTGTGCTAAAAATTACTTTACCCAGGTTTGAATCCTAAGCCTGTGAGCAAAGCACTGCGGGCTAATCAGCATCCCGGAAGGTAAGCCCGCTCCAGTCCCTGGCCCCGGCCGGCGGCCTGCGTGCACGGGGACAGGCTGGGCTTCCCAGAGGCTGCGAGCTTGCCGATGCCGCCCACCCCCACACCTACGCAGCCCCGTCCACAGATTTGGGTGGAGAACTTACAGCGAATTTGGAATCAATTAAATCTTAATACTCACTCAGAGCCTGGGACAGCGTCTTTTAATTATTCACAAATGCTCTCCATTGTCAATGCAGTTTATAGGGCCCGCATCAACGGCGGTGTCCAGCCCATTAAAACCCGTGGGCTTTGAAAGCAGTGGAGGTAGAAATTGAAGGGAACTGGCTCGGTTTCATTAGAAGGCAAAAAAAAAAAAAAAAAAAAAAAAAACCCAGCCGGATGCACGGCTCCTTGAATAAGTTCTGAAAATCTTTTAAGTCAACCTTCTGTTTTAGTCAACAGGGAAGTTTTGACCCTTAACCTCTCAACAACCATCCGTTTCATTATTTATCTGAGGGAATCTGAGAGTTTTTGTTCTTTCACAAAAGTCCCTGACACCAGGATATTTTTAATAGCTGAAATTTTTCATTCTTGTCACTAGGCCTTTTGAAAATACAGGTATTTTCATACAACACGTAGCTAATGAGTGAGGCTTCAGACCCCAACCTTTGCGTGTAATCACGGTGCGGGGCCGGGAGAAGCCCCACTAGTGAGGTACATGAAAATTAATTATTGAGCTTCCTGTTTTATCCTCCTCATCTGTTTGATATTCTCTAGCACAGAAGGAACCAGACAATTAAATTACTCCTCCCTCTGCCTCTCGCAAAGCCCTCTGCACCTTTTCTTCCACTCCAGAGGCCGGAAGCCTGTCTGTTTGCAAAGGGTAAATTGTAGGGAGAAGAAGGCAGAGAGGAGGGTTCAAAAACAGAGGTGATTCTGTTTTCCTCCACATGCGGGTCTTTAAAGCGCCTCCGGAATGCGTCCCCTTCGGACTGTGGCTTGTGGTCTTTGCACCATCCATGCAGCAGCTTGAATTCCGCGTCCCTTTCCTCTCTGTCAGTTTGCAAACCCCTCCTGTGTCTCAGATAAATATATAAAACCTCCTATCCACTAGTGAAGATAGTAGTTGAATCAATTAATTTGTTTTATTGACTAATAAAGCTGTTGTTCTCTGTTCTAGGCGACCCCATCTAAAGCCAAGGGTAGTTTTCTAGCACAGTTGATGGCATGTGCAGGAAGTGGGGTGTGCAAGTGTGTGTGCTCACACGTGTGTGTCTGCACACTCGGGCTCCAGTGCTTTTCTTCTGCTTCGGGTACAGGAGAAGAAGAGAGAAAAGCATGGCTAGAACAGGCTCAGGAAAAGTGATGTCTGGGGCCCTCCTTCCTACCTGGGGTGAGAAGGCCGCTTCCTTTAGCATTGGGGCGGGCTCATAGCAGGGGCATGTGATGTTTTGCATGTATATGAATCCCTCTGCGGACAGGGAGCGTCTGTGATCAGCTCAGGGAGGGGCCTGTGGTCCTTCACACCTTCAGCACCTCAGGCCCGTGAGGCACCCATGCCTCACAGCTCTGCAGCGTGGACTCAATGCTAGACTCCAGGGCTTGGGGTCAGAGGCCAGGGTCCAGCCTCTTTCTACCACCCCAAATACCCACCCCCCCGGGGTAGTGGTTGCTCCTTCTGGCTGGAAACCCATAGGTCTCAGTAATTCCACAAGGAATTACGGATTAACGCAGAAATTAGATTTCAGATGAAAACTCCTTTCCCCACACTTTTCAGCTGGTTCGTAAATGGGAAAATAGTAAATGTTGGTTCTGCAACAACCCGTACACACACTGAACACACACCGGACATAATGTGCAGAAACACTCTGTTTCACGAGCAAGTACATTATGGACACGGGTATCTTTTGCTGGAAAACACAGGTACCTAGAGGCCAGGCTGGGGTGTGGAGATCAGGGCCGTGACACACCCACTCTGTGAGGCTGCTCAGCGGGGCCTCCCTGCACCTCTGACCTTGACCTCCCTGTGCCCCCGACCCTGACTAAGGATGCTCACCTCCCCATCACGCTTCCTCACGGCACCATCCAAACCTCTGCACCTGCTCTGGTGTGCACACACGCCCCATACACCATCATGCATGCGAACTCACTCACACTCACAAACACCCACACTCACGTGCCTACTATTTCACTCCTCGCCACAGCTGCCCTCCCCCGACACCCAGATTCAGGGGCAGGTAGCACAGTGAGGCACCTGGGGGGTAATCAGTGCGTATCGATTGAGGCAGTGAGTGCATTCGTGGATGCCCTGGGCGCGAAGCACCTGAGATGGGGTGGGGTGGGGGAGGGAGACAGCCGACACCCCTGGGCAGAGGGCAGGAGGCCCAAGGCCTGTGTTCCCAGGGGCGGGATGGGGACCTGTGAGTATAAGCCACTGGGGTGAGAGTGCGCTGGCAGCTCACTGTCTCCCTGCTTGGGTGTCCCTTCTCTGCAGGAGAAACAGGGGAGGAAGGAATAAAGGGGAGAAAGAGGAAACAACACAGCCTTCTGGAGCTGCCTGTTCCCCCAACGCACATGCACGCACATGCACCCTTCCTATCTTCCACTAGGCAGAAGAGACTAACTTCCCCCTTACAGGACCCACCCGCACTCTGTGTAAGCATTCCCACTTCTGGAATGCAGGGGCCTTCCGGGTGGTCTCCGTGGATCCCAGGTCTGAGGCCTGTGTGGCCGTCCTGGGGTGAAAGAATTCCTCATATTGACCGCGGGCACGCTCTCAGAACCATGACTGCATTACTGCAGAGCAGAGCGGAAAGGGGGCCAGGTGACACGGTTCTACTGGGTGTGTCCCCACACCGACAGGTCCTGTGTCCCCTACCGAGGAGAGGAACTGTGGTCCCCACTGCCTTCCATTCTGAGTTGTATGAGACTCCGATGAGGTGATGCACGCACGACCCGCTCTACCCCATAAGGCCCATGGAACTGGTGGGTTTAGGACCCTCTGTCTTCCCGCTACCTTCCCTCAGCAGAATGTCAGGTGAGTTCCTCGCCTCCCAGGTGTCTCACAGCTTGCACTCCCTTGTCCAGCTGTGAGGATTCAGGTCCTTTTCTCACACAACTGGAGAGACCAATCGGTGCCACTGGGAGAGGTGATGGGCTCTCATCCAGGACATGGTCACCCCACGTGGGCACATCCTGCCTCTGCCCTCAGGACGTCCATGAGCAGATGACGGCGGGGGCAAAGGGCATGTGCCCTTGGTCCTCACAAGGACACGGTGTGATGAAGCCCCAGCTGCAATCATTGTCTAGGAGAACACCATATCTTCAGTGTTTTAAAACACACAATCTGCACAAACATGCCTTTAAAAATTACTTTTTGGTGCATCAAAGAGCCAAATTCATTGCTTGTCATTGTCAATTTAAGCCTACATGAACAATTTGTGGTGGCAGAATAGAAGGGACCGAGGCCCCGCCTGGGAGATGGCTATCAGGGCTGGTCAGCCACGTGTCCATCACAATGAGCCCGGACACCAAGGGGCCCAAATGTCAGGGACCAGTCCCTCGTAACTGATGGGCAGGCAGAATGGCTTTCAAAACACCAGGCTGCCTGTCTCATATACTTTGTCCCCATGACGCCCCTTTCCTGGTTGTTTCTAGGAACATGCTGCTTTCCATCACCCAAAGAGAGTCTAGTTTTGCCCATTCAGGAAGACAAAGCTTCAGGAGAAGCAATGAGAATTTTCAGTTTTTAGTGGGATGTGTTGGCTTCACGTACACACAGTCACAAATCCAAGACTTTTATTTAAGTTTATTACTTGAACCAAGAGGGTGATGCAAGGAAAACTTACAGAAACATTGTCTACCCCCCACATGGAGCTCTACAAATGCTGTGCTGTTTGTCACCCCATTTTGCAAAAAGAAAGCCCAAGGAGGTGACCCACGTTGTGTTGCATCCCAGGAAGCAGGGAGCCCCCTGGTCTCCGCTCTGGCTGTCTCTGCATCCAGTGGCCCCTCACTGAGGTGACAGGGGCCGAGGAGAGAGGACTTTGTTGTGCTTTTTTGCTGATAGAAATATCAAGAAAGAAGTGATGGAACAAATTGAGAAATTAAATTGTAATAAATTACTGAGGCCAGATGGTATTCATCTGAGAGTTGTCGAGGAATGAAAGAGTGAAATAGCTAAGCGACTAATAACAATATAGAATTCAGCCTTTCAAATCGCCATGGTCACCAAAGCCTGGCCAGTCGTGGGGCCAACTTTGCAGAGAAATCACGGACACTGTCAATGTGTGAACCCTTTAGTTATTTTGCAGTGGATTCCTCACACCCGTGATGTGTATGGAACTGCCCCCAAGTTTGTGTGTTAATGACTTGGAAGAGATGATAAATATTTGTATGGACAGCTCACCAATTTATTTCTGTTAGGAGGGAAAAACAAACAAAACAGGTAACTTGAAAACCTCATAGAAGTCCCAAGTAGAAAAAGTGCTCAAAATGATTGTACATGCAGAGGCTGAAGGCGGCCGGAAGACTTGATGGCATTATCTGAAGATACCGGCTCCTAAAACCCACAGCCACCAGCCTCCCTTGGTTGTTCCCTCTGCAATGAAACTAACTTGTCCTCTGGAAAATGCTTTTTCCTGTGGTGGAGATGTTTAATACCCTGGGCTAGTTTGAAAAATAAATACATAAAATTATCTTTAATTAAAATCAAACAACAAATTGGATGAAAATAATTGCAATAAACATGACCAAGGGTCAACCCTAATATGCAAAAGGCTCTTACAAATCAGTAAGAAAACCTGAATATTCCACCAGATAAATGGGCGAAGACCATAAATAATTCAGTAAAGAGAAAGCATAGATAACTAATAAGCAGGAGAGAAAACACTCAGCCTCAACTAGATATCAAAAAAATGTAAATGTAAACAAATTTTAAGATGTAATTTTCCACCCATGACATTAGCAAAATACTAACGATGATTTTCACTGCTAGTGCGGGGACCATGAGGGGACCCTCTCAGAGGGGGCCAGCATGGGTGTGAAGCGTCCCAACCTCAGAGGGACACCTTCCCGGAAGTTCCACGAGTCTGTCAGTGATTATACCATTTAACTCAGGATAGAAGCACATGTCTGAGGATATAAAGACATAACCTCAAGTACAGGACGTGCTTTACGTACCAAGATGCTCATCACAAGAATGGAAATTAACTATTTTCCATGACCGTGAATATTTAGAAAGTGTGGTCTGTCCAGATAACGCAATATTTGTTGGCCATTGAAAAACCTAAGTGAAAACACAGGTTGGAAGTCATATCTGGTCGCCAATTGTTGAAGGAAATAAACGGGAGTATTAATGGTGGCCTCTTTAGTGGTCAATTGATAGATGACTTGTTTCCTGGGCGCTTGCTATTCCAGGAGTCAGGAGTAGCGTCAGTTTGACACTGAGGAAAATCAATTTCACCAGCAAATCGGACGCCTTCAGACCCTACTTTCCAAGATGCAGTAAACCACATGCAACGCGGTGGATTGAGACTCAGGGAGATTAAGCTGTTACCAGAGTCACAGAGCAAGTCAACTGCTGAGTTTGGTTATTTTGTCTAATTATATCCGTTGATGCTTGTTTTCGTTGTTGTTTTTAATTTTAGCTCCCATTTAGCCCATGCTTATGGATTGCCAGGTGTTCTGCTAAACACTTTAAAAACATTATTTCATTTAGCCGAAAGATGGGACCATTCCAATTTTACGGATGTGAATACTGAGGCCGAGAGAGATTCACTGGCAGGGCTGCCTCTTTGCACGACGCTTGGCGCTCCTGCAGTGACCCTGGAGCTGGGCAGGGCTCCAACCACATGAGCGACCTGTCAGGCGGCTGGTGGTCTGGCAGCCGTGTTCTTCATCTCCATGACTTGTCACCCCTCCACCATGGGAAGGCCCCTTCAAAATGCTACTCTGTCTGAGCTTCTCAAGGGCAAGGATGTGTCTACGCCGAGATGCGGGTCATCTCTTCGACTTTCTGCTGAATGCCTGCTGTGTGCCTGGCACTGTGCTAAGAGCCAGGGTCCCCCAGAGAATGGGGATTGTGCAGTGTGTGACACGCATTCAGTCTAACACAGTCAGAAATGCCATTTCTAAAGATGCAGTGTTGGAGTAGGCACAGCGGTGACCCGTGCAACGCCAGATCCGGGGCTGGGTCTTGGCCGAACCCGGTCTTTCAGCCCCAAATGCTTAGATGCGGATGTGGCCCTTCCTTACGAGAGGGGGCAGCTAATGGAACTGAAAGGGGATGCGTTTCTGCTTCAACGTACTGAGTGCTTGCTGCACAAAGA